>NC_091212.1:33134916-33215667 GCF_040958095.1 Procambarus clarkii
AGTAACTAAAATGTTCCTGATTTTCGCTTTATATTACCGATGGAAGATGTACACGTAAAACTGTTCTAATCCGGCTGAAACGTCGAAGTATGCAATAAAAAAAGAACTTCTCTCCCTTTTCAATATCTTACTCAGTATTTTAACGAGAAACAAATAGATGATTGAAACTTAAGTATTTAAGGTTATTTTCTGATCAATTATATGTTTGCATCATTTTTATCGTATATTTAATGAATTAATAACAATAAACTGAAAATTCTCAAAAACGTGGAAAAACTTTTATTTTATTGCCTAATTTTTATTTATTGTCTTTTATTTTATTGCCTAATTTTTATTTATTGTCTTTTATTTTATTGCCTAATTTTTATTTATTTTATTTATTTATTTATTTTATAACTTTTATTTATTGCAAAATATTGCCTAATTCGATGATATTTTGTTTAAATCACATAAAGGAAAAGGGGATGATAAACTTCAAAATATTGCTAAATTCGATGATTTTTCGTTCGAAACAAAATGCAAGAAAACTTGCTAAAATGCAATATTATGCGAAATTCTGTGATTTGAAGGCCAAATCACATATCGTGATACAACCTGAAATAGAATCGAAATATTGTTATATATGAATATATTTACGTAATATCAAACTACATGAAAAACGCGAAAAAAGTAACTATTATACCAAATTTGAGGATTTTAACTTCGAATCAGAAAGCGAGGATTCGTATTATTTAGATCCAATAAAAGACATATGACAGTGTTGTTTCCAATGCAAATGATAAAAATCAATGTGTTTTCATTAGAATTAACTAAAATGATCCTGATTTTCCGTTTATATTACAGATGGAAGATGTACACGTAAAACCGCTCTATTCCGGTTGAAACGTCGATATATGCATTAAATATCGAATTTCTCCCCTTTTCAATATCTTACTCAGTATTTTAACGAGAAACAAATAGATGATTGAAAATGAAGGTTAATTTCTAATCAATTATGTGTTTGCATAATTTGTATCGTATATTTAATGAATTAATAACAATATACTTATAATTCACGAAAACGTGAAAAAACAGCAAAATATTGCCTAATTCGATGATATTTTGTTTATATCACATAAAGGAAAAGGGGATGATAAACGTCAAAATATTGCTAAATTCGATGATTTTTCGTACGAAACAAAATGCAAGAAAACTTGCTTAAAATGCAATATTATGCGAAATTCTGAGATTTGAAGGACAAATCACATATCGTGAGAAAACTTGAAGTAGTATCGAAATATTGGTATAAACGAATATATATACGTAAAATCACACTACATGAAAAACGTGAAAAAAGTCACTATTTTACCATATTTGAGGATTTTAACTTCAAATCATAGAGCGAGGATTCGTAGTATTTACATCCAAGAAAAGACATATGACAATGTTGTTTCCAATACAAATGATATAAATCAATGTGTTTTCATTAGAATTAACTAAAATGTTCCTGATTTTCCGTTTATATTACCGATGGAAGATGTACACGTAAAACTGTTCTAATCTGGCTGAAACGTCGATATATGCAATAAAAACAGAACTTCTCCCCTTTTCAATATCTTACTCAGTATTTTAATGAGAAACAAATAGATGATTGAAACTTAAGTATTTAAGGTTATTTTCTGATCAATTATGTGTTTGCACCAATTTTTATCGTATATATAATGAATTAATAACAATAAACTGAAAATTCACAAAAACGTAAAAAACGGTAAAATATTGCCTAATTCGATGATATTTTATTTATATCACATAAAGGAAAAGGGGATGATAAACGTCAAAATATTGCTGAATTCGATGATTTTTAGTACAGAACAAAATGCAAGAAAACTTGCTTTAAATGCAATGTTATGCGAAAATCTGAGATTTGAAGGCCAAATCACATATCCTGATACTCTATGAAATAGTATCGAATTATTGGTAAAAATGAATATATATACGTAATATCAAACTACATGAAAAACGTGAAAAAAGTCATTATTATACCAAATTTCAGGATTTTAACTTCGAATCATAGAGCGACGTTTCGTATTTTTTAGACCCTAGAAAAGACGAATAAAGAAGTTGCTTTTAGAAGCAACATCTTCATGTATAAATGATAAAAATTTATGTGTTTTCATTAATATTAACTAAAATGTTCCAAAATTCACAAAAACATGGAAAAACGGTAAAATATTGCCTAATTCGATGATATTTTATTTATATCACATAAAGGAAAAGGGGATGATAAACGTGAAAATATTGCTGAATTCGATGATTTTTAGTACGGAACAAAATGCAAGAAAACTTGCTTAAAATGCAATATTATGCGAAAATCTGAGATTTGAACGCCAAATCATATATCGTGATACTACATGAAATAGTATCGAAATATTGGTAAAAATTAATATATTTACGTAATACCAAACTACATGAAAAACGTGAAAAAAGTCATTATTATACCAAATTTCAGGATTTTAACTTCGAATTATAGAGCGACGTTTCGTATTTTTTAGACCCTAGAAAAGACGAATAAATAAATTGCTTTTAGAAGCAACATCTTCATCTACAAATGATAAAAATTTATGTGTTTTCAATAAAATTAACTAAAATGTTCCTGATTTTCGGTTTATATTACCGATGGAAGATGTACACGTAAAACTGTTCTAATCCGGCTGAATCGTCGATATATGCAATAAAAACAGAACTTCTCCCCTATACAATATCTTACTTTATTGAGAAACAAATAGATGATTGAAACTTAAGTAATTAAGGTTATTTTCTGACCAATTATGTGTTTGCATTATTTTTATCGTATATTTAATGAATTAATAACAATAAACAGAAAATTCTCAAACACGTGGAAAAACGGATAAATATTGCCTAATTCGATGATATTTTGTTTAAATCACACAAAGGAAAAGGGGTCAAAATATTGCAAAATTCGATGATTTTTAGTACAAAACAAAATGCAAGAAAACTTGCTTAAAAAATGCCAAATTTGCGAAATTCTGAGATTTGAAGTCCAAATTACATATCGTGAGAAAACATGAAGTAGTATCGAAATTTTGATAAAAACGAATATATTTACGTAAAATCACACTACATGAATAACGTGAAAAAAGTCACTATATTACCATTTTGTAGGATTTTAACTTCAAATCATAGAGTGAGGTTTCGTATTATTTAGATCCAAGAAAAGACATATGACAGTGTTGTTTCCAATAAAAATGATAAAAATCAATGTGTTTTCATTAGAATTAACTAAAATGATCCTGATTTTCCGTTTATATTACAGATGGAAATGTACCCGTAAAACCGCTCTATTCCGGCTGAAAGGTATTGAAAGATATGCATTAAATACCGAACTTCTCCCCTTTTCAATATCTTACTCAGTATTTAAACGAGAAACAAAAAGATGATTGAAAATGAAGTGTTTAAGGTTAATTTCTAATCAATTATGTGTTTGCATAATTTTTATCGTATATTTAATGAATTAATAATAATATACTTAAAATTGACAAAAACGTGAAAAAACCGCAAAATATTGCCTAATTCGATGATATTTTGTTATATCACATAAAGGAAAAGGGGATGATAAACGTCAAAATATTGCTAAATTCGATGATTTTTTGTACGAAACAAAAGGCAAGAAAACTTGCCTAAAATGCAATATTATGCTAAAATCTGAGATTTGAAGGCCAAATCACATATCGTGATACTACATGAAATAGTTTCGAAATATTGGTAAAAATGAATATATTTACGTAATATCAAACTACATGAAAAACGTGAAAAAAGTCATTATTATACCAAATTTGAGGATTTTAACTTCGAATCATAGAGCGACGTTTCGTATTTTTTAGACCTTTGAAAAGACGTATAAAGATGTTGCTTCTAATACAAATGATAAAAATCAATGTGTTTGCCTTAAAAGTAACTAAAATGTTCCTGATTTTCGCTTTATATTACCGATGGAAGATGTACACGTAAAACTGTTCTAATCCGGCTGAAACGTCGAAGTATGCAATAAAAAAAGAACTTCTCTCCCTTTTCAATATCTTACTCAGTATTTTAACGAGAAACAAATAGATGATTGAAACTTAAGTATTTAAGGTTATTTTCTGATCAATTATATGTTTGCATCATTTTTATCGTATATTTAATGAATTAATAACAATAAACTGAAAATTCTCAAAAACGTGGAAAAACTTTTATTTTATTGCCTAATTTTTATTTATTGTCTTTTATTTTATTGCCTAAGTTTTATTTATTGTCTTTTATTTTATTGCCTAATTTTTATTTATTTTATTTATTTATTTATTTTATAACTTTTATTTATTGCAAAATATTGCCTAATTCGATGATATTTTGTTTAAATCACATAAAGGAAAAGGGGATGATAAACGTCAAAAGTTTGCTAAATTCGATGATTTTTCGTTCGAAACAAAATGCAAGAAAACTTGCTAAAATGCAATATTATGCGAAATTCTGTGATTTGAAGGCCAAATCACAAATCGTGATACAACCTGATATAGAATCGAAATATTGTTATATATGAATATATTTACGTAATATCAAACTACATGAAAAACGCGAAAAAAGTAACTATTATACCAAATTTGAGGATTTTAACTTCGAATCAGAAAGCGAGGATTCGTATTATTTAGATCCAATAAAAGACATATGACAGTGTTGTTTCCAATGCAAATGATAAAAATCAATGTGTTTTCATTAGAATTAACTAAAATGATCCTGATTTTCCGTTTATATTACAGATGGAAGATGTACACGTAAAACCGCTCTATTCCGGTTGAAACGTCGATATATGCATTAAATATCGAATTTCTCCCCTTTTCAATATCTTACTCAGTATTTTAACGAGAAACAAATAGATGATTGAAAATGAAGGTTAATTTCTAATCAATTATGTGTTTGCATAATTTGTATCGTATATTTAATGAATTAATAACAATATACTTATAATTCACGAAAACGTGAAAAAACAGCAAAATATTGCCTAATTCGATGATATTTTGTTTATATCACATAAAGGAAAAGGGGATGATAAACGTCAAAATATTGCTGAATTCGATGATTTTTAGTACGGAACAAAATGCAAGAAAACTTGCTTAAAATGCAATATTATGCGAAAATCTGAGATTTGAAGGCCAAATCATGTATCGTGATACTACATGAAATAGTATCGAAATATTGGTAAAAATTAATATATTTACGTAATACCAAACTACATGAAAAACGTGAAAAAAGTCATTATTATACCAAATTTCAGGATTTTAACTTCGAATTATAGAGCGACGTTTCGTATTTTTTAGACCCTAGAAAAGACGAATAAATAAGTTGCTTTTAGAAGCAACATCTTCATCTACAAATGATAAAAATTTATGTGTTTTCAATAAAATTAACTAAAATGTTCCTGATTTTCGGTTTATATTACCGATGGAAGATGTACACGTAAAACTGTTCTAATCCGGCTGAAACGTCGATATATGCAATAAAAACAGAACTTCTCCCCTTTACAATATCTTACTTTATTGAGAAACAAATAGATGATTGAAACTTAAGTAATTAAGGTTATTTTCTGACCAATTATGTGTTTGCATCATTTTTATCGTATATTTAAGGAATTAATAACAATAAACTGAAAATTCTCAAACACGTGGAAAAACGGATAAATATTGCCTAATTCGATGATATTTTGTTTAAATCACACAAAGGAAAAGGGGTCAAAATATTGCAAAATTCGATGATTTTTAGTACAAAACAAAATGCAAGAAAACTTGCTTAAAAAATGCCAAATTTGCGAAATTCTGAGATTTGAAGTCCAAATTACATATCGTGAGAAAACATGAAGTAGTATCGAAATATTGATAAAAACGAATATATTTACGTAAAATCACACTACATGAATAACGTGAAAAAGTCACTATATTACCATTTTGTAGGATTTTAACTTCAAATCACAGAGTGAGGTTTCGTATTATTTAGATCCAAGAAAAGACATATGACAGTGTTGTTTCCAATAAAAATGATAAAAATCAATGTGTTTTCTTTAGAATTAACTAAAATGATCCTGATTTTCCGTTAATATTACAGATGGAAATGTACCCGTAAAACCGGTCTATTCCGGCTGAAAGGTATTGAAAGATATGCATTAAATACCGAACTTTTCCCCTTTTCAATATCTTACTCAGTATTTAAACGAGAAACAAAAAGATGATTGAAAATGAAGTGTTTAAGGTTAATTTCTAATCAATTATGTGTTTGCATAATTTTTATCGTATATTTAATGAATTAATAACAATATACTTAAAATTCACAAAAACGTGAAAAAAACGCAAATATATTGCCTAATTCGATGATATTTTGTTATATCACATAAAGGAAAAGGGGATGATAAACGTCAAAATATTGCTAAATTCGATGATTTTTCGTACGAAACAAAAGGCAAGAAAACTTGCTTAAAATGCAATATTATGCGAAATTCTGAGATTTGAAGGACAAATCACATTTCGCGATACTACATGAAATAGTATCGAAATATTGGTAAAAATGAATATATATACGTAATTTCAAACTACGTGAAAAACGCGACAAAAGTAACTATTATACCAAATTTAAGGATTTTAACTTCGAATCATAGAGCGACGTTTCGTATTTTTTAGACTCAAAAAAAGACGTATAAAGATGTTGCTTCTAATACAAATGATAAAAATCAATGTGTTTTCATTAAAATTAACTAAAATGTTCCTGATTTTCGGTTAATATTACCGATGTAACATGTACACGTAAAACCGTTCTAATCCGGCTGAAACGTCAATTTATGCAATAAAAACAGAACTTCTCCCTTTTTCAATATCTTACTTAGTAATTTACCTAGAAACAAATGCATTATTGAAAATAAAGTATTTAAGGTTATTTTCTGATCAATTATGTGTTTGCACCATTCTTATCGTATATATAAAGAATTAATAACAATAAACTGAAAATTAACAAAAACGTGGAAAAACGGTAAAATATTGCCTAATTCGATGATATTTTGTTTAAATCACATACAGGAAAAGGGGATGATAAACGTCAAAATAATGCTAAATTCGATGATTTTTAGTACAAAACAAAATGCAAGAAACATGCTTAAAAATGCAAAATTTGCGAAATTCTGAGATTTGAAGTCCAAATCACATATCGTGAGAAAACATGAAGTAGTATCGAAATATTGATAAAACGAATATATTTACGTAAAATCACACTACATGATTAACGTGAAAAAGTCACTATATTACCATTTTTTATGATTTTACCTTCAAATCATAGAGTGAGGTTTCGTATTATTTAGATCCAAGAAAAGACATATGACAATGTTCTTTCCAATACAAATGATAAAAATCAATGTGTTTTCATTAGAATTAACTAAAATGTTCCTGATTTTCCGTTTATATTACCGATGGAAGATGTACACGTAAAACTGCTCTAATCCGGCTGAAACGTCGATATATGCAATAAAACAGAACTTCTCCCCTTTTCAATATCTTACTCAGTATTTTAACGAGAAACAAATAGTTGATTGAAAATTAAGTGTTCAAGGTTAATTTCTAATCAATTATGTGTTTGCATCATTTTTATCGTATATTTAATGAATTAATAACAATTAACTGGAAATTCACAAAAACGTGGAAAACCCGCAAAATATTGCATAATTCGATGATATTTTGTTTATATCACATAAAGGAAAAGGGGGTGATAAACGTCAAAATATTGCTGAATTCAATGATTTTTAGTACGGAACAAAATGCAAGAAAACTTGCTTAAAATGCAATATTATGCGAAAATCTGAGATTTGAAGGCCAAATCACATATTGTGATTGATTTTCGGATTATATTACCGATGGAAGATGTACACGTAAAACTGTTCTAATCCGGCTGAAACGTCGATATATGCAATAAAAACAGAACTTCTCCCCTTTTCAATATCATACTCAGTATTTTAATGAGAAACAAATAGATGATTGAAACATAAGTATTTAACTCTAACTATTAACTCTGATCAATTATGTGTTTGCATCATTTTTATCGTATATTTAATGAATTAATAACAATAAACTGAAAATTCTAAAAAACGTGGAAAAACGGATAAATATTGCCTAATTCGATGATATTTTGTTTAAATCAAATAAAGGAAAAGGGGATGATAAAGGTCAAAATATTGCTAAACTCGATGATTTTTAGTACGAAACAAAATGCAAGTAAACTTGCTTAAAATGCAAAATTTGCGAAAATCTGAGATTTGAAGTCCAAATCACATATCGTGAGAAAAGATGAAATAGAATCGAAATATTGGTAAAAACGAATATATTTACGTAAAATCAAACTACATGAATAACGTGAAAAAAGTCACTATATTACCATATTTATGGATTTTAACTTCAAATCATAGAGCGAGGTTTCGTATTATTTATATCCAAGAAAAGACATATGACAATATTTTTTCCAATACAAATGATAAAAATCAATGTGTTTTTATTAGAATTAACTAAAATGTTCCTGATTTTCCGTTTATATTACCGATGGAAGATGTACACGTAAAACCGCTCTAATCCGGCTGAATTGTCGATATATGCAATAAAAACAGAACTTCTCCCCTTTTCAATATCTTACTCAGTATTTTAACGAGAAACAAGTAGTTGATTGAAAATGAAGTGTTTAAGGTTAATTTCTAATCAATTATGTGTTTGCATCATTTGTATCGTATATTTAATGAATTAATACCAATAAAGTCAAAATTCACAAAAACGTGTTAAAACCGCAAAATATTGCCTAATTCGATGATATTTTGTTTATATCACATAAAGGAAAAGGGGATGATAAACGTCAAAATATTGCTGAATTCGATGATTTATAGTATGGAACAAAATGCAAGAAAACTTGCTTAAAATGCAATATTATGCGAAAATCTGAGATTTGAAGGCCAAATCACATATCATGATACTACATGAAATAGTATCGAAATATTGGTAAAAATGAATATGTTTACGTAATATCAAACTACATGAAAAACGTGAAAAAAGTCATTATTATACCAAATTTGAGGATTTTAACTTCGAATCATAGAGCGACGTTTCGTATTTTTTAGACCCAAGAAAAGACGTATAAAGATGTTGCTTCTAATACAAATGATAAAAATCAATGTGTTTGCATTAAAATTAACTAAAATGTTCCTGTTTTTCGGTTTATATTACCGATGGAAGATGTACACGTAAAACTGTTCTAATCCGGCTGAAACGTCGATATATGCAATAAAAACAGAACTTCTCTCCTTTTCAATATCTTACTCAGTATTTTAATGAGAAACAAATAGATGATTGAAACTTACGTATTTAAGGTTATTTTCTGATCAATTATGAGATTGCTCAATTTTTATCGTATATTTAATAAATTAATAACAATAAACTGAAAATTCTCAAAAACGTGCCAAACGGATAAATATTGCCTAATTCGATGATATTTTGTTTAAATCACATAAAGGAAAAGGGGTCAAAATATTGCTAAATTCTATGATTTTTAGTACAAAACAAAATGCAAGAAAACTTGCTTGAAATGCAATATTATGCGAAAATCTGAGATTTGAAGGCCAAATCACATATCGTGATACTACATGAAATAGTATCGAAATATTGGTAAAAATAAATATATTTACGTAATATGAAACTACATGAAAAACGTGAAAAAAGTCATTATTATACCAAATATGAGGATTTTAACTTCGAATCATAGAGCAACGTGTCGTATTTTTTAGACCCTAGAAAAGACGTATAAAGATGTTGCTTCTAATACAAATGGTAAAAATCAATGTGTCTGCATTAAAATTAACTAAAATGTTCCTGATTTTCGGTTTATATTACCGATGGAAGATGTACACGTAAAACTGTTCTAATCCGGCTGAAACGTCGATATATGCAATAAAACAGAACTTCTCCACTTTTCAATATCTAACTCAATATTTTAACTAGAAACAAATAGTTGATTGAAAATGAAGTGTTTAAGGTTAATTTCTAATCAATTATGTGTTTGCATCATTTTTATCGTATATTTAATGAATTAATAACAATAAACTGAAAATTCACAAAAACGGGGAAAACCCGCAAAATATTGCATAATTCGATGATATTTTGTTTATATCACATAAAGGAAAAGGGGGTGATAAACGTCAAAATATTGCTGAATCCGATGAATTTTAGTACGGAACAAAATGCAAGAAAACTTGCTTAAAATGCAATATTATGCGAAAATCTGAGATTTGAAGCCCAAATCACATATCGTGATACTACATGAAATAGTATCGAAATATTGGTAAAAATAAATATATTTACGTAAAATCAAACTACATGAAAAACGTGAAAAAAGTCATTATTATACCAAATATGAGGATTTTAACTTCGAATCATAGAGCAACGTTGTTGGAAATTTCCAACACCGAATACAACACTGTTGTATTCTCATTACTTATTACTAACTCTACTAATTATTGTAGTAAGTAAAATTAACACCACGTAGAATTCTCATGTACTAATAATTTCATCTGTGCAGTAGGATAGAATTCTCACGTCACCCGACGCCAGTATTGCGTCAGATTTCATTACAATAAACACATTATATCCAATGTATCTGAGAATTAAATTCGATTCTCTATAACCAAGGCATTCTGTATGATAATTAATTACAGATGAATTGACCTCCAACTAAAAGCCGAATAGAGCGTTGGAGTCATAGCGATTATCTAGTAATAAAAGTTAACGTCACGAGTGAATGCCATGGGGAGACATTAATTCCTCTCCCTTATACGTTTACTATCACTAAATTGGCAAATAATAATATTGTCCTCTTCTAAATAATAAACCCGTCCAGTCTCCAACATTTCAAGCATAAATGCGAGAAATACTAATATTCATGACAATAATTTGTCTAATGAACGCGAGACGCGGCGTGGGGTGGAGAGGCTTGCCAGTACACGTGGAGGGAAGCTCTGAGGCAGACCTACCCGTATCGTGCTCACGAGGAGACGCCATTGCCCAGCCATCAGGGTAGACGTTATCCATACTCAGATGAAAGTCGCGTTCATTAGACTAATTATGTCAATCCTAGAATAGGACGTAGAGAATCTACACCAGTACAGTGCTGCAAGGTGCGAGATGTGTACAGCGTAACTTCACAAGCATCTCAAGTGGATGCTGCTTTGCCTACTGCCCAACTTCAAGTGAAGAACATAGGAGCCAAGATCACCATATGTGGACTATTTGATCAAGGTTCCCAGAGAACTTTCATTACTCAAAGGGCAGCAGAGGCACTTAATTTACAACCAATAGGACAGGTAAAATTAAACTTGTCAGGGTCCATGATAAATCGAGGAACCCATGAATACTCAGTAGTTCAACCGCTTGTACGACTAGGTAGTCATGCCAAGCCTGTCCAAGCCATTGTTGTAGATCAAATACCTTTAGACTTAAACATTAAGGGTCTGGGGTACACAGCCCACTTCCTGCAGGAACGTGAAATTAATTTGGCTGACAACAAGTTAACGTCTGACCGCCTTAACAATGTAGATGTACTAGTAGGAGCCGACTACTATTACCAGTTCATAACTGGACATGTTAAACGATTGGGAATGAATATGCTCCAATCTGCGGGTGGCTACTTACTTACTGGTAAAGTTCTGAATATGAACAAGCCTAAGCCTGCCAATAATAATAAATTAGTCAGCAGTAAATCAATTCTCCAGCAGCAAGCTAAAAGGAGAAACACAGCTGAGTAATAAACTCAGATTGAATGTAGTGCAATTGATACTTGCCGAGATGTTTCGTAGCTCTCAGTGAAAACCAATGGTCCGTACTCAAACAAGTACAAGTCACAGCGACCAAACTATTGAATTCACTGCAGACCTGGAATTATTCTCGACAAGTAGTAATTGACTACACTCAGTCTTCCTAGGTAAATTGTAATGTTGGGCTAGAGAATCTAGTACTCCCTAGGTAATTAATAATGTTAGGCTAGAGAATCTAGCACTTAATGCCACTGGCATTTCCTGAATTTAATTATAAATTCACTAGGACCACTGGTCCACTATACTTGCGCTTAAAGGTTCGCCAAGAAAACCTTCTTAATACCATGTTTTCTGCACTAAGAGTTAGTGATAAATACTTGCATTAATTTGTTTGAGTTGTTTTTCTTTCGTTTCTGCTTATTTAGTGTAGGAGCGCAGCACGAACAAACTTGCAAACTTACTAATACGTAAGCGAATTTACAGAGAACTAATATGTTTAATGCATTATCGTTAAACATCAGCATTGTTAATTAACATGCTTCATGAGCTTAATATAGCTCACCTTAGAATTAACGTAATAATATGAGTGCTTGTTCCCCATGCGTATACGAGCTTAATATTGCTCGCCATGACAGTTGAACGCTTTAATGTTCCCCATGCCACGAGCACTGCTCGTCATGATAATTGAATGATGCAAAACTCCACCTCGTTAATTCGAGTTCACTGAACTCACCCTGTTAACTGTTAACGAGCTCACTGCAGTTTACCCTGTCAACACTGTTGACGAGTTCACTGCAACTCACCCTGTTAGCACTGCTAACGAGCTCACTGTAGCTCACCCTGTCAACACTGTTGACGAGTTCACTGTAACTCACCCTGTTAGCACTGCTAACGAGCTCACTGTAGCTCACCATGTTCACGAGTTCAATATAGCTCGACTTGTTAATGAGCTCAATACTGCTCACAATGTTAATTCGAGTACATTTTTGCTCACAATTAGCTAAGTCCCTTACTTAGGTAGGTAAGAAATTCAAACCATTTATTTAGGTAGGTTTAGGGACTTTAGTCAGTGTCAACTGAGTACTAGCCTAATCGGTACTCAACATTAATTACAGTTGACTATACTTATAGAGACTTATTTAATAAACTCAATTTCATGTAAAGGTGATTTCGCACTAAACCAGTTTACAGTGTCAAGCCTATGAGCTACCATTTAATTAGCTCATAAGTCAGAATGACTAGGCTACTAATCTCACTGTCGACTCAGAATTTCCTTGATTTTAATGAATAAACTTTTCAGTTCTCTACTTTTCTATTATTTAGCTAGTTAGCAAATTAGTTGTACCATCAGTCAGAATGACTACTGCACGGCAGTGCACATTAAATTCAATTTCCTCATTTGAATTTGGGGTGATCGTGATGCTGCGTGATGTTATTGTCTAGTAACCCAATAGTTACAAGTCACAGCGACCCTAGACAGTGACCTTACTGTAGTGTCATAGTCTCCTTGATCTTAAATGACTAATAATACTTTACCGTATAATCATACAATAGTGTTATCAGTTCTTAGGAACTTATTCTGAGTTTGCCTACGATTCAGCAGCTACGTAATACACCATTACAAGTCACTGCGACCATAGTTGTTGAGTTTATTGTGAGCTTTAGAGAGTTCCTGATTACCGATAACTTAATCATTTTATGTTTCAATATTTAATACATGTTTCCACTAAGGGAAACTGCAAGCCTATTATAGTTCTCAATTAAGAGCAATTCTATAAATATTGTGTAGGCTATAAATAACATGTTTCATTTGACATGTAAATAGCAAGACTCAAGTTCTTGTAAGTCCTTGATAAATCCGGGACGTTCGTTATGTGTGTACTAACATACTAACATATTAACCTACTAATGTACTAATCTTAATATCACTTCGGGATAGGTCAGTACTCCACAGTACACTACGACCCTAGAATCCTCCCCCCGGAGTTATGTTGGAAATTTCCAACACCGAATACAACACTGTTGTATTCTCATTACTTATTACTAACTCTACTAATTATTGTAGTAAGTAAAATTAACACCACGTAGAATTCTCATGTACTAATAATTTCATCTGTGCAGTAGGCTAGAATTCTCACGTCACCCGACGCCAGTATTGCGTCAGATTTCATTACAATAAACACATTATATCCAATGTATCTGAGAATTAAATTCGATTCTCTATAACCAAGGCATTCTGTATGATAATTAATTACAGATGAATTGACCTCCAACTAAAAGCCGAATAGAGCGTTGGAGTCATAGCGATTATCTAGTAATAAAAGTTAACGTCACGAGTGAATGCCATGGGGAGACATTAATTCCTCTCCCTTATACGTTTACTATCACTAAATTGGCAAATAATAATATTGTCCTCTTCTAAATAATAAACCTGTCCAGTCTCCAACATTTCAAGCATAAATGCGAGAAATACTAATATTCATGACAATAATTTGTCTAATGAACGCGAGACGCGGCGTGGGGTGGAGAGGCTTGCCAGTACACGTGGAGGGAAGCTCTGAGGCAGACCTACCCGTATCGTGCTCACGAGGAGACGCCATTGCCCAGCCATCAGGGTAGACGTTATCCATCCTCAGATGAAAGTCGCCACTGTGAGGCGTGAACAACCTTGCAGATAATATCTTCAACTGGTGCTGGTGTAACATAAGGAACCTTTTTAATCTGGTTCCTGACTACACGTGACCGGCATTGAAGCGCGCCATTATCCAGGATAGGCTGAAGCCAGAGCCTGGGACGCGAATTTCGGCAATCTTAAAACTTATACAGTGCCCTTATTAGCTAAGTATCTTCTCTTTATTTGATGCATCCGGTAAAGTGTAGTGTAGTAGCTGGGTGATTGACTGTGACGACGTATGCCAACATCAAACCACAGGTTATTACCTATTATCACCTGTAACTCTTAATTTCTTGAACATAGAGATTCAGTAGTTTAATTAGTTGCTACTGTAAATATTTGTTTTGCAGCATGTGAGAAGAATTCTCCCTGCCGCCTTCTCCCATGTTAATCCATCCCATTCGTCAGCCAGTCGAGCCCAGGGAATTAGAGGAAGCGTCGTGGCTTACATAAAGGAATCATCATTAAGCTAAGATTTCTTTGCATTCATGAAATTTCTGAAATTACTTACATGCAGAATTCCTCTGGATTAACATGTGTTTATTGTGACTATCATTACTATACCTATAATCTATGTTCCCATTCATGGTAATGACATTAGTTTCACTATAATTCATAGGATTAGATTATTATAATTTGGATTAGTGAACGAACCACACTAGTTCCTGGACGTACTGACTTCCAGTAATAACCCCCCAATGTAGGTGTTTGAGGGTTTGATTCATTTAATTATACAGCCCATTAATTATTTCTATGATCATATTCTCTAGTATTTTATCCATAGTTACTGGTTAATCTAGGAATTATCTAATGATCAGAAATTCTCAGTTTCCCTCTTTACTATAAAAGCGGGTGGTCCTTCGTAATTTAATTTACTACATTGATATTTAAATAATCAGATTCACGCCCCAAATATCCCACAAACGTGTCGTATTTTTTTAGACCCTAGAAAAGACGTATAAAGATGTTGCTTCTAATACAAATGATAAAAATCAATGTGTTTGCATTAAAATTAACTAAAATGTTCCTGATTTTCGGTTTATATTACCGATGGAAGATGTACACGTAAAACTGTTCTTATCCGGCTGAAACGTCGATATATGCAATAAAAACAGAACTTCTCGCCTTTGCAATATCTTACTCAGTATTTTAATGAGAAACAAATAGATGATTGAAACTTAAGTATTTGAGGTTATTTTCTGATCAATTATGTGTTTGCATCATTTTTATCGTATATTTGATGAATTAATAACAATAAACTGAAAATTCTAAAAAAAGTGGAAAAACGGATAAATATTGCCTGATTCGATGATATTTTGTTTAAATCACAAAAAGGAAAAGGGGATGATAAAGGTTAAAATATTGCTAAACTCGATGATTTTTAGTACAAAACAAAATGCAAGAAAACTTGCTTAAAAATGCAAAATTTGCGAAATTCTGAGATATGAAGTCCAAATCACATATCGTGAGAAAAGATGAAGTAGAATCGAAATATTGGTAAAATCAAATATATTTACGTAATATCAAACTACATGAAAAACGTGAAAAAAGTCATTATTATACCAAATATGAGGATTTTAACTTCGAATCAGACGTTTCGTATTTTTTAGACCCTAGAAAAGACGTATAAAGATGTTGCTTCTAATACAAATGATAAAATGTCAATGTTTTTGCATTAAAATTAACTAAAATGTTCCTGATTTTCGGTTTATATTACCGATGAAAGATGTACACGTAAAACTGTTCTAATCCGGCTGAAACGTCGATATATGCAATAAAACAGAACTTCTCCACTTTTCAATATCTAACTCAGTATTTTAACTAGAAACAAATAGTTGATTGAAAATGAAGTGTTTAAGGATAATTTCTAATAAATTATGTATTTGCATCATTTTTATCGTATATTTAATGAATTAATAACAATAAACTGAAAATTCACAAAAACGTGGAAAACCCGCAAAATATTGCCTAATTCGATGATATTTTGTTTATATCACATAAACGAAAAGGGGGTGATAAACGTCAAAATATTGCTGAATCCGATGAATTTTAGTACGGAACAAAATGCAAGAAAACTTGCTTAAAATGCAATATTATGCGAAAACCTGAAATTTGAAGGCCCAATCACATATCGTGACACTACATGAAATAGTATCGAAATATTGGTAAAAATGAATATATTTACGTAATATCAATCTACATGAAAAAACGTGAAAAAAGTCATTATTATACCAAATATGAGGATTTTAACTTCGAATCATAGTACAACGTTTCGCATTTTTTTTTACCCTAGAAAAGACGTATAAAGATGTTGCTTCTAATACAAATGATAAAAATCAATGTGTTTGTATTAATATTAACTAAAATGTTCCTAATTTTCGGTTTATATTACCGATGGAAGATGTACACGTAAAACTGTTCTAATCCGGCTGAAACGTCGATATATGCAATAAAAACAGAACTTCTCTTCTTTTCAATATCTTACTCAGTATTTTATTGAGAAACAAATAGATGATTGAAATTTAAGTATTTGAGGTTATTTTCTGATCAATTACGTGTTTGCATCATTTTTATCGTATATTTAATTAATTAATAACAATAAACTGAAAATTCTCAAAAAAGTGGAAAAACGGATAAATATTGCCTAATTCGATGATATTTTGTTTAAATCACAAAAAGGAAAAGGGGATGATAAAGGTTAAAATATTGCTAAACTCGATGATTTTTAGTACAAAACAAAATGCAAGAAAACTTGCTTAAAAATGCAAAATTTGCAAAATTCTGAGATTTGAAGTCCAAATCACATATCGTGAGAAAAGATGAAGTAGAATCGAAATATTGGTAAAAACGAATATATTTACGTAGTATCAAGCTACATGAAAAACGTGAAAAAAGTCATTATTATACCAAATATGAGGATTTTAACTTCGAATCAGACGTTTCGTATTTTTTAGACTCTAGAAAAGACGTATAAAGATGTTGCTTCTAATACAAATGATAAAAATCAATGTTTTTGCATTAAAATTAACTAAAATGTTCTTGATTTTTGAATTATATTACCGATGGAAGATGTACACGCAAAACTGTTCTAATCCGGCTGAAACGTCGATATATGCAATAAAAACAGAACTTCTTCCCTTTTCAATATCTTACTCAGTATTTTAATGAGAAACAAACAGATTATTGAAACTTAAGTATTTAAGGATATTTTCTGATCAATTATGTGTTTGTTTAATTTTCATCGAATATTTAATGAATTAATAACAATAAACTGAAAATTCTCAAAAACGTGGAAAAACGGATAAATATTGCCTAATTCGATATTTTGTTTAAATAACATAAAGGAAAAGGGGATGATAAAGGTCAAAATATTGCTAAATTCGATGATTTTTAGTACAAAAAAATGCAAGAAAACTTGCTTAAAAATGCAAAATTTGCGGAATTCTAAGATATGAAGTCGAAATCACATATCGTGAGAAAACATGAAGTAGTATCGAAATATTGGTAAAAACGAATATATTTACGTAAAATCACACTACATGAATAACGTGACAAAAGTCACTATATTACCATATTTAAGGATTTTGACTTCAAATCATAGAGCGAGGTTTCGTATTATTTAGATCGAAGAAAAGACATATGACAATGTTGTTTCCAATACAAATGATAAAAATCAATGTGTTTTCATTAGAATTAACTAAAATGTTCCTGATTTTCCGTTTACATTACCTATGGAAGATATACATGTAAAACCGCTATAATCCGCCTGAAACGTCGATATATGCAATAAAAACAGAACTTCTCCCCTTTTGAATGTCTTACTCAGTATTTTAACGAGAAACAAATAGTTGATTGAAAATGAAGTGTTTTAGGTTAATTTCTAATCGATTATGTGTTTGCATCATTTTTACCGTATAATTAATGAATTAATACCAATAAACTGAAAATTCGCAAAAAACGTGGAAAAACTGCAAAATATTGCCTAATTCGATGATATTTTGTTTATATCACATAAAGGAAAAGAGGATGATAAACGTCAAAATATTGCTGAATTCGATGATTTTTAGTACGGAATAAAATGCAAGAAAACTTGCTTAAAATGCAATATTATGCGAAAATTTGAGATTTGAAGGCCAAATCACATATCGTGATACTACATGAAATAGTATCGAAATATTGGTAAAAATAAATATATTTACGTAATATCAAACTACATGAAAAACGTGAAAAAAGTCATTATTATACCAAATATGAGGATTTTAACTTCGAATCATAGAGCAACGTTTCGTATTTTTTAGACCCTAGAAAAGACGTATAAAGATGTTGCTTCTCATACAAATGATAAAAATCAATGTGTTTGCATTAAAATTAACTAAAATGTTCCTGATTTTCGGTTTATATTACCGATGGAAGATGTACACGTAAAACTGTTCTAATCCGGCTGAAACGTCGATATATGCAATAAAACAGAACTTCTCCACTTTTCAACATCTAACTCAGTATTTTAACTAGAAACAAATAGTTGATTGAAAATGAAGTATTTAAGGTTAGTTTCTAATCAATTATGTGTTTGCATCATTTTTACCGTATATTTAATAAATTAATACCAATAAACTGAAAATTCGCAAAAACGTAGAAAAACTGCAAAATATTGCCTAATTCGATAATATTTTGTTTATATCACATAAAGGAAAAGGGGATGATTAACGTCAAAATATTGCTGAATTCGATGATTTTTAGTACGGAACAAAATGCAAGAAACTTAAAAATGCAAAATTTGCGAAATTCTGATATTTGAAGGCCAAATCACATATCGTGAGAAAACATGAAGTAGTATCGAAATATTGTTATAAACGAATATATATACGTAAAATCACACTACATTAAAAACTTTAAAAAGTCACTATTTTAGAATATTTGTGGATTTTAACTTCAAATCATAGAGCGAGGATTCGTAGTAGTTACATCCAAGAAAAGACATATGGCAATGTTGTTTCCAATACAATTGATAAAAATCAATGTGTTATCATTAGAATTAACTAAAATGTTCCTGATTTTCCGTTTATATTACCGATGGAAGATGTACATGTAAAACCGCTCTAATCCGGCTGAATTGTCGATATATGCAATAAAAACAGAACTTCTCCCCTTTTTAATATCTTACTCAGTATTTTAACGAGAATCAAGTAGTTGATTGAAAATGAAGTGTTTAAGGTTAATTTCTAATCAATTATGTGTTTGCATCATTTTTATCGTATATTTAATGAATTAATACCAATAAAGTGAAAATTCACAAAAACGTGTTAAAACCGCAAAATATTGCCTAATTCGATGATATTTTGTATATATATATATCACATAAAGGAAAAGGGGATGATAAACGTCAAAATATTGCTGAATTCGATGATTTATAGTACGGAACAAAATGCAAGAAAACTTGCTTAAAATGCAATATTATTCGAAAATCTGAGATTTGAAGGCCAAATCACAAATCGTGATACTACATGAAATAGTATCGAAATATTGATAAAAATGAATATATTTACGTAATATCAAACTACATGAAAAACGTGAAAAAAGTTATTATTATACCAAATTTGAGGATTTTAACTTCGAATCATAGAGCGACGTTTAGTATTTTTTAGACCCTAGAAAAGATGTATAAAGATGTTGCTTTTAGAAGCAACATCTTTATCTACATATGATAAAAATCAATGTTTTTTCATTAAAATTAACTAAAATGTTCCTGATTTTCGGTTTATATAACAGATAAAAGATGTACACGTAAAACTGTTCTAATCCGGCTGAAACGTCGATATATGCAATAAAAACAGAACTTCTCCCCTTTTCAATATCTTACTCAGTATTTTAATGAGAAACAAATAGATGATTGAAATTTAAGTATTTGAGGTTATTTTCTGATCAATTATTTGTTTGCATCATTTTTATCGTTTATTTAATGAATTAATAACAATAAACTGAAAATTCTCAAAAAAGTGGAAAAACGGATAAATATTGCCTAATTCGATATTTTGTTTAAATCACATAAAGGAAAAGGGGATGATAAAGGTTAAAATATTGCTAAACTCGATGATTTTTAGTACAAAACAAAATGCAAGAAAACTTGCTTAAAAATGCAAAATTTGCGAGAATTCTGAGATTTGAAGTCCAAATCACATATCGTGAGAAAAGATGAAGTAGAATCGAAATATTGGTAAAAACGAATATATATACGTAAAATCACACTACATGAAAAACGTGAAAAAAGTCATTATTATACCAAATATGAGGATTTTAACTTTGAATCAGACGTTTCGTATTTTTTAGACCCTAGAAAAGACGTATAAAGATGTTGTTTCTAATACAAATGATAAAAATCAATGTGTTTGCATTAAAATTAACTAAAATGTTCCTGATTTTCGGTTTATATTACCTGATGGAAGATGTACACGTAAAACTGTTCTAATCCGGCTGAAACGTCGATATATGCAATAAAAACAGAACTTCTCTCCTTTTCAATATCTTACTCAGTATTTTAATGAGAAACAAATATATGATTGAAACTTACGTATTTAAGGTTATTTTCTGATCAATTATGTGTTTGCATCATTTTTATCGTATATTTAATGAATTAATAACAATAAACTGAAAATTCTCAAAAACGTGGAAAAACGGATAAATATTGCCTAATTCGATGATATTTTGTTTAAATCACATAAAGGAAAAGAGGATGATAAAGGTCAAAATATTGCTAAATTCGATGATTTTTAGTACAAAACAAAATGCAAGAAAACTTGCTTAAAAATGCAAAATTTGCGAATTTCTTAGATTTGAAGTCGAAATCACATATCGTGAGAAAACATGAAGTAGTATCGAAATATTGGTAAAAACGAATATATTTACGTAAAATCACACTACATGAATAACGTGAAAAAAGTCACTATATTACCATATTTAAGGATTTTAACTTCAAATCATAGAGCGAGGTTTCGTATTATTTAGATCCAAGAAAAGACATATCTTGCGACAGACATATATTGCGAAAAGACACATCTTTAATGTTGTTTCCAATACAAATGAAAAAAAATCAATGTGTTTTCATTAGAATTAACTAAAATGTTCCTGATTTTCCGTTTATATTACCGATGAAAGATGAACACGTAAAACCGCTCTAATATGGCTGAAACGTAATGCAATAAAACAGAACTTCTCCCCTTTTCAATATCTTACTCAGTATTTTAACGAGAAACAAATAGTTGATTGAAAATGAAGTGTTTAAGGTTAATTTCTAATCAATTCTGTGTTTGCATCATTTTTACCGTATATTTAATGAATTAATAACAATAAACAGAAAATTCGCAAAAAACGTGGAAAAACTGCAAAATATTGCCTAATTCGATGATATTTTGTTTATATCACATAAAGGAAAAGAGGATGATAAACGTCAAAATATTGCTGAATTCGATGATTTTTAGTACGGAATAAAATGCAAGAAAACTTGCTTAAAATGCAATATTATGCGAAAATCTGAGATTTGAAGGCCAAATCACATATCGTGATACTACATGAAATAGTATCGAAATATTGGTAAAAATAAATATATTTACGTAATATCAAACTACATGAAAAACGTGAAAAAAGTCATTATTATACCAAATATGAGGATTTTAACTTCGAATCATAGAGCAACGTTTCGTATTTTTTAGACCCTAGAAAAGACGTATAAAGATGTTGCTTCTAATACAAATGATAAAAATCAATGTGTTTGCATTAAAATTAACTAAAATGTTCCTGATTTTCGGTTTATATTACCGATGGAAGATGTACACGTAAAACTGTTCTAATCCGGCTGAAACGTCGATATATGCAATAAAACAGAACTTCTCCACTTTTCAACATCTAACTCAGTATTTTAACTAGAAACAAATAGTTGATTGAAAATGAAGTGTTTAAGGTTAGTTTCTAATCAATTATGTGTTTGCATCATTTTTACCGTATATTTAATAAATTAATACCAATAAACTTGAAAATTCGCAAAAACGTAGAAAAACTGCAAAATATTGCCTAATTCGATAATATTTTGTTTATATCACATAAAGGAAAAGGGGATGATTAACGTCAAAATATTGCTGAATTCGATGATTTTTAGTACGGAACAAAATGCAAGAAACTTAAAAATGCAAAATTTGCGAAATTCTGATATTTGAAGGCCAAATCACATATCGTGAGACAACATGAAGTAGTATCGAAATATTGTTATAAACGAATATATATACGTAAAATCACACTACATTAAAAACTTTAAAAAGTCACTATTTTAGAATATTTGTGGATTTAAACTTCAAATCATAGAGCGAGGATTCGTAGTAGTTACATCCAAGAAAAGACATATGGCAATGTTGTTTCCAATACAATTGATAAAAATCAATGTGTTATCATTAGAATTAACTAAAATGTTCCTGATTTTCCGTTTATATTACCGATGGAAGATGTACATGTAAAACCGCTCTAATCCGGCTGAATTGTCGATATATGCAATAAAAACAGAACTTCTCCCCTTTTTAATATCTTACTCAGTATTTTAACGAGAATCAAGTAGTTGATTGAAAATGAAGTGTTTAAGGTTAATTTCTAATCAATTATGTGTTTGCATCATTTTTATCGTATATTTAATGAATTAATACCAATAAAGTGAAAATTCACAAAAACGTGTTAAAACCGCAAAATATTGCCTAATTCGATGATATTTTGTATATATATATCACATAAAGGAAAAGGGGATGATAAACGTCAAAATATTGCTGAATTCGATGATTTATAGTACGGAACAAAATGCAAGAAAACTTGCTTAAAATGCAATATTATGCGAAAATCTGAGATTTGAAGGCCAAATCACAAATCGTAGATACTACATGAAATAGTATCGAAATATTGGTAAAAATGAATATATTTACGTAATATCAAACTACATGAAAAACGTGAAAAAAGTCATTATTATACCAAATTTGAGGATTTTAACTTCGAATCATAGAGCGACGTTTTGTATTTTTTAGACCCTAGAAAAGATGTATAAAGATGTTGCTTTTAGAAGCAACATCTTTATCTACATATGATAAAAATCAATGTTTTTTCATTAAAATTAACTAAAATGTTCCTGATTTTCGGTTTATATAACCGATAAAAGATGTACACGTAAAACTGTTCTAATCCGGCTGAAACGTCGATATATGCAATAAAAACAGAACTTCTCCCCTTTTCAATATCTTACTCAGTATTTTAATGAGAAACAAATAGTTCATTGAAAATGAAGTGTTTAACGTTAATATCTAATCAATTATGTGTTTGCATCATTTTTATCGTATATTTAATGAATTAATAACAATAAACTGAAAATTCACAAAAACGTGGAAAAACAGCAAAATATTGTATAATTCGATGATATTTTGTTTATATCACAAAAAGGAATAGAGAATGATAAACGTCAAAATATTGCTGAATTCGATGATTTTTAGTACGGAACAAAATGCAAGAAATCTTGCTTAAAATGCAATATTATGCGAAAATCTGAGATTAGAAGGCCAAATCACATATCTCGACACTACATGAAATAGTATCGAAATATTTGTAAAAATAAATATATATTTACGTAATATCAAACTACATGAAAAACGTGAAAGAAGTCATTATTATACCAAATATGAGGATTTTAACTTCGAATCATAGAGCGACGTTTCGTATTTTTTGACCCTAGAAAAGACATAAAAAGATGTTGCTTCTAATACAAATGATATAAATCAATGTGTTTTCATTAAAATTAACTAAAATGTTCCTGATTTTCGGTTAATATTACAGATGGAAGATGTACACGTAAAACCGATCTAATCCGGCTGAAACGTCGATATATGCAATAAAAACAGAACTTCTTCCCTTTTCAATATCCTACTCAGTATTTTAACGAGAAACAAATAGATGATTGAAAATGAAGTATTTAAGGTTATTTTCTGATCAATTATGTGTTTGCATCTTTTTTATCGTATATTTAATGAATTAATAACAATAAACTGAAAATTCACAAAAACGTGGAAAAACGGCCAAACATTGCCTAATTCGATGATATTTTGTATAAATCACATAAAGGAAAAGTGGATGATAAAGGTCAAAATATTGCTAAATTTGATGATTTTTAGTACAAAACAAAATGCAAGAAAACTTGCTTAAAAATGCAAAATTTGCGAAATTCTTAGATTTGTTGGCCAAATCACATATCGTGAGAAAACATGAAGTAGTATCGATATATTGGTAAAAACGAATATATTTACGTAAAATCACACTACATGAATAGCGTGAAAAAAGTCACCATATTTGAGGATTTTAACTTCAAATCATAGAGCGAGGTTTCATATTATTTAGATCCAAGAAAAGACATATGGCAATGTTGTTTCCAATACAAATGATAAAAATCAATGTGTTTTTATTAGAATTAACTAAAATGTTCCTGATTTTCCGTTTATCTTACCGATGGAAGATGTACACGTAAAACCGCTCTAATCCGGCTGAAACGTCGATATATGCAATAAAACAGAACTTCTCCCCTTTTCAATATCTTACTCAGTATTTTAACGAGAAACAAATAGTTCATTGAAAATGAAGTGTTTAACGTTAATATCTAATCAATTATGTGTTTGCATCATTTTTATCGTATATTTAATGAATTAATAGCAATAAACTGAAAATTCACCAAAACGTGGAAAAACAGCAAAATATTGCCTAATTCGATGATATTATGTTTATATCACAAAAAGGAAAAGAGAATGATAAACGTCAAAATATTGCTGAATTCGATGATTTTTAGTACGGAACAAAATGCAAGAAATCTTGCTTAAAATGCAATATTATGCGAAAATCTGAGATTAGAAGGCCAAATCACATATCTCGACACTACATGAAATAGTATCGAAATATTTGTAAAAATAAATATATATTTACGTAATATCAAACTACATGAAAAATGTGAAAGAAGTCATTATTATACCAAATATGAGGATTTTAACTTCGAATCATAGAGCGACGTTTCGTATTTTTTGACCCTAGAAAAGACATAAAAAGATGTTGCTTCTAATACAAATGATATAAATCAATGCGTTTTCATTAAAATTAACTAAAATGTTCCTGATTTTCGGTTTATATTACAGATGGAAGATGTACACGTAAAACCGTTCTAATCCGGCTGAAACGTCGATATATGCAATAAAAACAGAACTTCTTCCCTTTTCAATATCCTACTCAGTATTTAACCGAGAAACAAATAGATGATTGAAAATGAAGTATTTAAGGTTATTTTCTGATCAATTATGTGTTTGCATCTTTTTTATCGTATATTTAATGAATTAATAACAATAAACTGAAAATTCACAAAAACGTGGAAAAACGGCCAAACATTGCCTAATTCGATGATATTTTGTATAAATCACATAAAGGAAAAGTGGATGATAAAGGTCAAAATATTGCTAAATTTGATGATTTTTAGTACAAAACAAAATGCAAGAAAACTTGCTTAAAAATGCAAAATTTGCGAAATTTTGAGATTTGAAGGCCAAATCACATATCGTGAGAAAACATGAAGTAGTATCGATATATTGGTCAAAACGAATATATTTATTTAAAATCACACTACATGAATAGCGTGAAAAAAGTCAATATATTACCATATTTGAGTATTTTAGCTTCAAATCGTAGAGCGAGGTTTCGTATCATTTAGATCCAAGAAAGGACATATGGCAATGTTGTTTCCAATACAAATGATAAAAATCAATGTGTTTTCATTAGAATTAACTAAAATGTTCCTGATTTTCCGTTTATATTACCGATGGAAGATGTACACGTAAAACCGGTCTAATCTGGCTGAAACGTCGATATATGCAATAAAACAGAACTTCTCCCCTTTTCAATATCTTACTCAGTATTTTAACGAGAAACAAATAGTTCATTGAAAATGAAGTGTTTAACGTTAATATCTAATCAATTATGTGTTTGCATCATTTTTATCGTATATTTAATGAATTAATAACAATAAACTGAAAATTCACAAAAACGTGGAAAAACAGCAAAATATTGTATAATTCGATGATATTTTGTTTATATCACAAAAAGGAATAGAGAATGATAAACGTCAAAATATTGCTGAATTCGATGATTTTTAGTACGGAACAAAATGCAAGAAATCTTGCTTAAAATGCAATATTATGCGAAAATCTGAGATTAGAAGGCCAAATCACATATCTCGACACTACATGAAATAGTATCGAAATATTTGTAAAAATAAATATATATTTACGTAATATCAAACTACATGAAAAATGTGAAAGAAGTCATTATTATACCAAATATGAGGATTTTAACTTCGAATCATAGAGCGACGTTTCGTATTTTTTGACCCTAGAAAAGACATAAAAAGATGTTGCTTCTAATACAAATGATATAAATCAATGCGTTTTCATTAAAATTAACTAAAATGTTCCTGATTTTCGGTTTATATTACAGATGGAAGATGTACACGTAAAACCGTTCTAATCCGGCTGAAACGTCGATATATGCAATAAAAACAGAACTTCTTCCCTTTTCAATATCCTACTCAGTATTTAACCGAGAAACAAATAGATGATTGAAAATGAAGTATTTAAGGTTATTTTCTGATCAATTATGTGTTTGCATCTTTTTTATCGTATATTTAATGAATTAATAACAATAAACTGAAAATTCACAAAAACGTGGAAAAACGGCCAAACATTGCCTAATTCGATGATATTTTGTATAAATCACTTAAAGGAAAAGTGGATGATAAAGGTCAAAATATTGCTAAATTTGATGATTTTTAGTACAAAACAAAATGCAAGAAAACTTGCTTAAAAATGCAAAATTTGCGAAATTCTTAGATTTGTAGGCCAAATCACATATCGTGAGAAAAAATGAAGTAGTATCGATATATTGGTAAAAACGAATATATTTACGTAAAATCACACTACATGAATAGCGTGAAAAAAGTCACCATATTTGAGGATTTTAACTTCAAATCATAGAGCGAGGTTTCATATTATTTAGATCCAAGAAAAGACATATGGCAATGTTGTTTCCAATACAAATGATAAAAATCAATGTGTTTTTATTAGAATTAACTAAAATGTTCCTGATTTTCCGTTTATTTTACCGATGGAAGATGTACACGTAAAACCGCTCTAATCCGGCTGAATCGTCGATATATGCAATAAAACAGAACTTCTCCCCTTTTCAATATCTTACTCAGTATTTTAACGAGAAACAAATAGTTCATTGAAAATGAAGTGTTTAACGTTAATATCTAATCAATTATGTGTTTGCATCATTTTTATCGTATATTTAATGAATTAATAGCAATAAACTGAAAATTCACCAATACGTGGAAAAACAGCAAAATATTGCCTAATTCGATGATATTTTGTTTATATCACAAAAAGGAAAAGAGAATGATAAACGTCAAAATATTGCTGAATTCGATGATTTTTAGTACGGAACAAAATGCAAGAAATCTTGCTTAAAATGCAATATTATGCGAAAATCTGAGATTAGAAGGCCAAATCACATATCTCGATACTACATGAAATAGTATCGAAATATTGGTAAAAATGAATATATTTACGTAATATCAAACTACATGAAAAACGTGAAAAAAGTCATTATTATACCAAATATGAGGATTTTAACTACGAATCATAGAGCGACGTTTCGTATTTTTTAGACCCTAGAAAAGACATAAAAAGATGTTGCTTCTAATACAAATGATATAAATCAATGTGTTTTCATTAAAATTAACTAAAATGTTCCTGATTTTCGGTTTATATTACAGATGGAAGATGTACACGTAAAACCGTTCTTATCCGGCTGAAACGTCGATGTATGCAATAAAAACAGAACTTCTTCCCTTTTCAATATCCTACTCAGTATTTTAACGAGAAACAAATAGATGATTGAAAATGAAGTGTTATTTTCTGATCAATTATGTGTTTGCATCTTTTTTATCATATATTTAACGAATTAATAACAATAAACTGAAAATTCACAAAAACGTGGAAAAACGGCAAAACATTGCCTAATTCGATATTTTGTATAAATCACATAAAGGAAAAGTGGTTGATAAAGGTCAAAATATTGCTAAATTTGATGATTTTTAGTACAAAACAAAATGCAAGAAAACTTGCTTAAAAATGCAAAATTTGCGAAATTTTGAGATTTGAAGGCCAAATCACATATCGTGAGAAAACATGAAGTAGTATCGATATATTGGTCAAAACGAATATATTTATTTAAAATCACATTACATGAATAGGGTGAAAAAAGTCAATATATTACCATATTTGAGTATTTTAGCTTCAAATCGTAGAGCGAGGTTTCGTATCATTTAGATCCAAGAAAGGACATATGGCAATGTTGTTTCCAATACAAATGATAAAAATCAATGTGTTTTCATTAGAATTAACTAAAATGTTCCTGATTTTCCGTTTATATTACCGATGGAAGATGTACACGTAAAACCGGTCTAATCTGGCTGAAACGTCGATATATGCAATAAAACAGAACTTCTCCCCTTTTCAATATCTTACTCAGTATTTTAACGAGAAACAAATAGTTCATTGAAAATGAAGTGTTTAACGTTAATATCTAATCAATTATGTGTTTGCATCATTTTTATCGTATATTTAATGAATTAATAACAATAAACTGAAAATTCACAAAAACGTGGAAAAACAGCAAAATATTGTATAATTCGATATTTTGTTTATATCACAAAAAGGAATAGAGAATGATAAACGTCAAAATATTGCTGAATTCGATGATTTTTAGTACGGAACAAAATGCAAGAAATCTTGCTTAAAATGCAATATTATGCGAAAATCTGAGATTAGAAGGCCAAATCACATATCTCGACACTACATGAAATAGTATCGAAATATTTGTAAAAATAAATATATATTTACGTAATATCAAACTACATGAAAAATGTGAAAGAAGTCATTATTATACCAAATATGAGGATTTTAACTTCGAATCATAGAGCGACGTTTCGTATTTTTTGACCCTAGAAAAGACATAAAAAGATGTTGCTTCTAATACAAATGATATAAATCAATGCGTTTTCATTAAAATTAACTAAAATGTTCCTGATTTTCGGTTTATATTACAGATGGAAGATGTACACGTAAAACCGTTCTAATCCGGCTGAAACGTCGATATATGCAATAAAAACAGAACTTCTTCCCTTTTCAATATCCTACTCAGTATTTAACCGAGAAATAAATAGATGATTGAAAATGAAGTATTTAAGGTTATTTTCTGATCAATTATGTGTTTGCATCTTTTTTATCGTATATTTAATGAATTAATAACAATAAACTGAAAATTCACAAAAACGTGGAAAAACGGCCAAACATTGCCTAGTTCGATGATATTTTGTATAAATCACATAAAGGAAAAGTGGATGATAAAGGTCAAAATATTGCTAAATTTGATGATTTTTAGTACAAAACAAAATGCAAGAAAACTTGCTTAAAAATGCAAAATTTGCGAAATTCTTAGATTTGTAGGCCAAATCACATATCGTGAGAAAAAATGAAGTAGTATCGATATATTGGTAAAAACGAATATATTTACGTAAAATCACACTACATGAATAGCGTGAAAAGTCACCATATTTGAGGATTTTAACTTCAAATCATAGAGCGAGGTTTCATATTATTTAGATCCAAGAAAAGACATATGGCAATGTTGTTTCCAACAAAACAAAACAGAACTTCTTCCCTTTTCAATATCCTACTCAGTATTTTAACGAGAAACAAATTGATGATTGAAAATGAAGTATTTAAGGTTATTTTCTGATCAATTATGTGTTTGCATCTTTTTTATCGTATATTTAATGAATTTATAACAATAAACTGAAAATTCACAAAAACGTGGAAAAACACATAATTGATAAGAAAATAACCTTAAATACTTCATTTTCAATCATCTATTTGTTTCTCGTTAAAATACTGAGTAGGAGATTGAAAAGGGAAGAAGTTATGTTTTTATTGCATATATCGACGTTTCAGACGAATTAGAACGGTTTTACGTGTACATCTTCCATCTGTAATATAAACCGAAAATCAGGAACTTAGTTAATTTTATAGTTAATTAATAGTTAATTTTTATGAAAACACATTGATTTATATCATTTGTATTAGAAGCAACATCTTTTTATGTCTTTTCTAGGGTCTAAAAAATACGAAACGTCGCTCTATGATTCGAAGTTAAAATCCTCAAATATGGTAATATAGTTACTTTTTTCACGCTATTCATGTAGTGTGATTTTACGTAAATATATTCGTTTTTACCAATATATCGATACTACTTCATGTTTTCTCACGATATGTGATTTGGCCTACAAATCTCAGAATTTCGCAAATTTTGCATTTTTAAGCAAGTTTTCTTGCATTTTGTTTTGTACTAAAAATCATCAAATTTAGCAATATTTTGACCTTTATCATCCACTTTTCCTTTATGTGATTTATACAAAATATTATCGAATTAGGCAATGTTTGGCCTTTTTTCCACGTTTTTGTGAATTTTCAGTTTATTGTTATTAATTCATTAAATATACGATAAAAAAGATGCAAACACATAATTGATCAGAAAATAACCTTAAATACTTCATTTTCAATCATCTATTTGTTTCTCGTTAAAATACTGAGTAGGATATTTAAAAGGGAAGAAGTTCTGTTTTTATTGCATATATCGACGTTTCAGCCGGATTAGAACGGTTTTACGTGTACATCTTCTATCTGTAATATAAACCGAAAATCAGGAACATTTTAGTTAATTTTAATGAAAACACATTGATTTATATCATTTGTATTAGAAGCAACATCTTTTTATGTCTTTTCTAGGGTCTAAAAAATACGAAACGTCGATCTATGATTCGAAGTTAAAATCCTCATATTTGGTATAATAATGACTTTTTTCACGTTTTTCATGTAGTTTGATATTACGTAAATATATTCATTTTTACCAATATTTCGATACTATTTCATGTAGTATCGAGATATGTGATTTGGCCTTCTAATCTCAGATTTTCGCATAATATTGCATTTTAAGCAAGATTTCTTGCATTTTGTTCCGTACTAAAAATCATCGAATTCAGCAATATTTTGACGTTTATCATTCTCTTTTCCTTTATGTGATATAAACAAAATATCATCGAATTAGGCAATATTTTGCTGTTTTTCCACGTTTTTGTGAATTTTCAGTTTATTGCTAATAATTCATTAAATATACGATAAAAATGATGCAAACACATAATTGATTAGAAATTAAAGTTAAACACTTCATTTTCAATGAACTATTTGTTTCTCGTTAAAATACTGAGTAAGATATTGAAAAGGAGAGAAGTTCTGTTTTATTGCATATATCGACGTTTCAGCCGGATTAGAGCGGTTTTACGTGTACATCTTCCATCGGTAATATAAACGGAAAATCAGGAACATTTTAGTTAATTCTAATAAAAACACATTGATTTTTATCATTTGTATTGGAAACCACATTGCCATATGTCTTTTCTTGGATCTAAATAATATGAAACCTCGCTCTTTGATTTGAAGTTAAAATCCTCAAATATGGTAATATAGTTACTTTTTTCACGCTATTCATGTAGTGTGATTTTATCGTATACATCTTTTTTATCGTATATTTAATGAATTAATAACAATAAACTGAAAATTCACAAAAACGTGGAAAAACGGCAAAACATTGCCTAATTCGATGATATTTTGTATAAATCACATAAAGGAAAAGTGGATGATAAAGGTCAAAATATTGCTAAATTTGATGATTTTTAGTACAAAACAAAATGCAAGAAAACTTGCTTAAAAATGCAAAATTTGCGAAATTCTGAGATTTGTAGGCCAAATCACATATCCAGAGAAAACATGAAGTAGTATCGATATATTGGTAAAAACGAATATATTTACGTAAAATCACACTACATGAATAGCGTGAAAAAAGTCACTATACCATATTTGAGGATTTTAACTTCAAATCATAGAGCGAGGTTTCATATTATTTAGATCCAAGAAAAGACATATGGCAATGTTGTTTCCAATACAAATGATAAAAATCAATGTGTTTTTATTAGAATTAACTAAAATGTTCCTGATTTTCCGTTTATATTACCGATGGAAGATGTACACGTAAAACCGCTCTAATCCGGCTGAAACGTCGATATATGCAATAAACAGAACTTCTCCCATTTTTAATATATTACTCAGTATTTTAACGAGAAACAAATAGTTCATTGAAAATGAAGTGTTTAACGTTAATTTCTAATCAATTATGTGTTTGCATCATTTTTATCGAATATTTAATGAATTAATAGCAATAAACTGAAAATTCACAAAAAAAGTGGAAAAACAGCAAAATATTGCCTAATTCGATGATATTTTGTTTATATCACATAAAGGAAAAGAGAATGATAAACGTAAAAATATTGCTGAATTCGATGATTTTTAGTACGGAACAAAATGCAAGAAATCTTGCTTAAAATGCAATATTATGCGAAAATCTGAGATTAGAAGGCCAAATCACATATCTCGATACTACATGAAATAGTATCGAAATATTGGTAAAAATGAATATATTTACGTAATATCAAACTACATGAAAAACGTGAAAAAAGTCATTATTATACCAAATATGAGGATTTTAACTTCGAATCATAGAGCGACGTTTCGTATTTTTTAGACTTTAGAAAAGACATAAAAAGATGTTGCTTCTAATACAAATGATATAAATCAATGTGTTTTCATTAAAATTAATTAAAATGTTCCTGATTTTCGGTCTATATTACAGATAGAAGATGTACACGTAAAACCGTTCTAATCCGGCTGAAACGTCGATATATGCAATAAAAACAGAACTTCTTCCCTTTTCAATATCCTACTCGGTATTTTAACGAGAAACAAATAGATAATTGAAAATGAAGTATTTAAGGTTATTTTCTGATCAATTATGTATTTGCATCTTTTTTATCGTATATTTAATGAATTAATAACAATAAACTGAAAATTCACAAAAACGTGGAAAAAAGGCCAAACATTGCCTAATTCGATAATATTTTGTATAAATCACATAAAGGAAAAGTGGATGATGAAGGTCAAAATATTGCTAAATTTGATGATTTTTAGTACAAAACAAAATGCAAGAAAACTTGCTTAAAAATGCAAAATTTGCGAAATTCTGAGATTTGAAGGCCAAATCACATATCGCGAGAAAACATGAAGTAGTATCGATATATTGGTAAAAACGAATATATTTACGTAAAATCACACTACATGAATAGCGTGAAAAAAGTAACTATATTACCATATTTGAGGATTTTAACTTCAAATCATAGAGCGAGGTTTCATATTATTTAGATCAAGAAAAGACATATGGCAATGTTGTTTCCAATACAAATGATAAAAATCAATGTGTTTTTATTAGAATTAACTAAAATTTTCCTGATTTTCCGTTTATATTACCGATGGAAGATGTACACGTAAAACCGCTCTAATCCGGCTGGAACGTCGATATATGCAATAAAACAGAACTTCTCCCCTTTTCAATATCTTACTCAGTATTTTAACGAGAAACAAATAGTTCATTGAAAATGAAGTGTTTAACTTTAATTTCTAATCAATTATGTGTTTGCATCATTTTTATCGTATATTTAATGAAGTATTAGCAATAAACTGAAAATTCACAAAAACGTGGAAAAACAGCAAAATATTGCCTAATTCGATGATATTTTGTTTATATCACATAAAGGAAAAGAGAATGATAAAAGTCAAAATATTGCTGAATTCGATGATTTTTAGTACGGAACAAAATGCAAGAAATCTTGCTTAAAATGCAATATTATGCGAAAATCTGAGATTAGAAGGCCAAATCACATATCTCGATACTACATGGAATAGTATCGAAATATTGGTAAAAATGAATATATTTACGTAATATCAAACTACATGAAAAACGTGAAAAGTCATTATTATACCAAATATGAGGATTTTAACTTCGAATCATAGAGCGACGTTTCGTATTTTTTAGACCCTAGAAAAGACATAAAAAGATGTTGCTTCTAATACAAATGATGTAAATCAATGTGTTTTCATTAAAATTAACTATTAATTAACTATAAAATTAACTAAGTTCCTGATTTTCGGTTTATATTACAGATGGAAGATGTACACGTAAAACCGTTCTCATTCGGCTGAAACGTCGATATATGCAATAAAAACAGAACTTCTTCCCTTTTCAATCTCCTACTCAGTATTTTAACGAGAAACAAATAGATGATTGAAAATGAAGTATTTAAGGTTATTTTCTGATCAATTATGTGTTGGCATCTTTTTTATCGTATATTTAATGAATTAATAACAATAAACTGAAAATTCACAAAAACGTGGAAAAACGGCAAAACATTGCCTAATTCGATGATATTTTGTATAAATCACATGAAGGAAAAGTGGATGATAAAGGTCAAAATATTGCTAAATTTGATGATTTTTAGTACAAAACAAAATGCAAGAAAACTTGCTTAAAAATGCAAAATTTGCGAAATTCTGAGATTTGTAGGCCAAATCACATATCCAGAGAAAACATGAACTAGTATCGATATATTGGTAAAAACGAATATATTTACGTAAAATCACACTACATGAATAGCGTGAAAAAAGTCACTATATTACCATATTTGAGGATTTTAACTTCAAATCATAGCGCGAGGTTTCATATTATTTAGATCCAAGAAAAGACATATGGCAATGTTGTTTCCAATACAAATGATAAAAATCAATGTGTTTTTATTAGAATTAACTAAAATGTTCCTGATTTTCCGTTTATATTACCGATGGAAGATGTACACGTAAAACCGCTCTAATCCGGCTGAAACGTCGATATATGCAATAAAACAGAACTTCTCCCATTTTTAATATATTACTCAGTATTTTAACGAGAAACAAATAGTTCATTGAAAATGAAGTGTTTAACGTTAATTTCTAATCAATTATGTGTTTGCATCATTTTTATCGAATATTTAATGAATTAATAGCAATAAACTGAAAATTCACAAAAAAAGTGGAAAAACAGCAAAATATTGCCTAATTCGATGATATTTTGTTTATATCACATAAAGGAAAAGAGAATGATAAACGTCAAAATATTGCTGAATTCGATGATTTTTAGTACGGAACAAAATGCAAGAAATCTTGCTTAAAATGCAATATTATGCGAAAATCTGAGATTAGAAGGCCAAATCACATATCTCGATACTACATGAAATAGTATCGAAATATTGGTAAAAATGAATATATTTACGTAATATGAAACTACATGAAAAACGTGAAAAAAGTCATTATTATACCAAATATGAGGATTTTAACTTCGAATCATAGAGCGACGTTTCGTATTTTTTAGACTTTAGAAAAGACATAAAAAGATGTTGCTTCTAATACAAATGATATAAATCAATGTGTTTTCATTAAAATTAACTAAAATGTTCCTGATTTTCGGTTTATATTACAGATAGAAGATGTACACGTAAAACCGTTCTAATCCGGCTGAAACGTCGATATATGCAATAAAAACAGAACTTCTTCCCTTTTCAATATCCTACTCAGTATTTTAACGAGAAACAAATAGATGATTGAAAATGAAGTATTTAAGGTTATTTTCTGATCAATTATGTGTTTGCATCTTTTTTATCGTATATTTAATGAATTAATAACAATAAACTGAAAATTCACAAAAACGTGGAAAAAAGGCCAAACATTGCCTAATTCGATAATATTTCGTATAAATCACATAAAGGAAAAGTGGATGATAAAGGTCAAAATATTGCTAAATTTGATGATTTTTAGTACAAAACAAAATGCAAGAAAACTTGCTTAAAAATGCAAAATTTGCGAAATTCTGAGATTTGAAGGCCAAATCACATATCGTGAGAAAACATGAAGTAGTATCGATATATTGGTGAAACGAATATATTTACGTAAAATCACACTACATGAATAGCGTGAAAAAAGTAACTATATTACCATATTTGAGAATTTTAACTTCAAATCATAGAGCGAGGTTTCATATTATTTAGATCCAAGAAAAGACATATGGCAATGTTGTTTCCAATACAAATGATAAAAATCAATGTGTTTTTATTAGAATTAACTAAAATGTTCCTGATTTTCCGTTTATATTACCGATGGAAGATGTACACGTAAAACCGCTCTAATCCGGCTGAAACGTCGATATATGGAATAAAACAGAACTTCTCCCCTTTTCAATATCTTACTCAGTATTTTAACGAGAAACAAATAGTTCATTGAAAATGAAGTGTTTAACTTTAATTTCTAATCAATTATGTGTTTGCATCATTTTTATCGTATATTTAATGAATTATTAGAAATAAACTGAAAATTCACAAAAACGTGGACAAACAGCAAAATATTGCCTAATTCGATGATATTTTGTTTATATCACATAAAGGAAAAGAGAATGATAAACGTCAAAATATTGCTGAATTCGATGATTTTTAGTACGGAACAAAATGCAAGAAATCTTGCTTAAAATGCAATATTATGCGAAAATCTGAGATTAGAAGGCCAAATCACATATCTCGATACTACATGAAATAGTATCGAAATATTGGTGAAAATGAATATATTTACGTAATATCAAACTACATGAAAAACGTGAAAAAAGTCATTATTATACCAAATATGAGGATTTTAACTTCGAATCATAGAGCGACGTTTCGTATTTTTTAGACTTTAGAAAAGACATAAAAAGATGTTGCTTCTAATACAAATGATATAAATCAATGTGTTTTCATTAAAATTAATTAAAATGTTCCTGATTTTCGGTCTATATTACAGATAGAAGATGTACACGTAAAACCGTTCTAATCCGGCTGAAACGTCGATATATGCAATAAAAACAGAACTTCTTCCCTTTTCAATATCCTACTCAGTATTTTAACGAGAAACAAATAGATAATTGAAAATGAAGTATTTAAGGTTATTTTCTGATCAATTATGTATTTGCATCTTTTTTATCGTATATTTAATGAATTAATAACAATAAACGGAAAATTCACAAAAACGTGGAAAAAAGGCCAAACATTGCCTAATTCGATAATATTTTGTATAAATCACATAAAGGAAAAGTGGATGATAAAGGTCAAAATATTGCTAAATTTGATGATTTTTAGTACAAAACAAAATGCAAGAAAACTTGCTTAAAAATGCAAAATTTGCGAAATTCTGAGATTTGAAGGCCAAATCACATATCGCGAGAAAACATGAAGTAGTATCGATATATTGGTAAAAACGAATATATTTACGTAAAATCACACTACATGAATAGCGTGAAAAAAGTAACTATATTACCATATTTGAGGATTTTAACTTCAAATCATAGAGCGAGGTTTCATATTATTTAGATCCAAGAAAAGACATTTGGCAATGTTGTTTCCAATACAAATGATAAAAATCAATGTGTTTTTATTAGAATTAACTAGAATTTTCCTGATTTTCCGTTTATATTACCGATGGAAGATGTACACGTAAAACCGTTCTAATTCGGCTGAAACGTCGATATATGCAATAAAAACAGAACTTCTTCCCTTTTCAATCTCCTACTCAGTATTTTAACGAGAAACAAATAGATGATTGAAAATGAAGTATTTAAGGTTATTTTCTGATCAATTATGTGTTGGCATCTTTTTTATCGTATATTTAATGAATTAATAACAATAAACTGAAAATTCACAAAAACGTGGAAAAACGGCAAAACATTGCCTAATTCGATGATATTTTGTATAAATCACATGAAGGAAAAGTGGATGATAAAGGTCAAAATATTGCTAAATTTGATGATTTTTAGTACAAAACAAAATGCAAGAAAACTTGCTTAAAAATGCAAAATTTGCGAAATTCTCAGATTTGTAGGCCAAATCACATATCCAGAGAAAACATGAAGTAGTATCGATATATTGGTAAAAACGAATATATTTACGTAAAATCACACTACATGAATAGCGTGAAAAAAGTCACTATATTACCATATTTGAGGATTTTAACTTCAAATCATAGCGCGAGGTTTCATATTATTTAGATCCAAGAAAAGACATATGGCAATGTTGTTTCCAATACAAATGATAAAAATCAATGTGTTTTTATTAGAATTAACTAAAATGTTCCTGATTTTCCGTTTATATTACCGATGGAAGATGTACACGTAAAACCGCTCTAATCCGGCTGAAACGTCGATATATGCAATAAAACAGAACTTCTCCCATTTTTAATATATTACTCAGTATTTTAACGAGAAACAAATAGTTCATTGAAAATGAAGTGTTTAACGTTAATTTCTAATCAATTATGTGTTTGCATCATTTTTATCGAATATTTAATGAATTAATAGCAATAAACTGAAAATTCACAAAAAAGTGGAAAAACAGCAAAATATTGCCTAATTCGATGATATTTTGTTTATATCACATAAAGGAAAAGAGAATGATAAACGTCAAAATATTGCTGAATTCGATGATTTTTAGTACGGAACAAAATGCAAGAAATCTTGCTTAAAATGCAATATTATGCGAAAATCTGAGATTAGAAGGCCAAATCACATATCTCGATACTACATGAAATAGTATCGAAATATTGGTAAAAATGAATATATTTACGTAATATGAAACTACATGAAAAACGTGAAAAAAGTCATTATTATACCAAATATGAGGATTTTAACTTCGAATCATAGAGCGACGTTTCGTATTTTTTAGACTTTAGAAAAGACATAAAAAGATGTTGCTTCTAATACAAATGATATAAATCAATGTGTTTTCATTAAAATTAACTAAAATGTTCCTGATTTTCGGTTTATATTACAGATAGAAGATGTACACGTAAAACCGTTCTAATCCGGCTGAAACGTCGATATATGCAATAAAAACAGAACTTCTTCCCTTTTCAATCTCCTACTCAGTATTTTAACGAGAAACAAATAGATGATTGAAAATGAAGTATTTAAGGTTATTTTCTGATCAATTATGTGTTGGCATCTTTTTTATCGTATATTTAATGAAATAATAACAATAAACTGAAAATTCACAAAAACGTGGAAAAACGGCAAAACATTGCCTAATTCGATGATATTTTGTATAAATCACATAAAGGAAAAGTGGATGATAAAGGTCAAAATATTGCTAAATTTGATGATTTTTAGTACAAAACAAAATGCAAGAAAACTTGCTTAAAAATGCAAAATTTTCGAAATTCTCAGATTTGTAGGCCAAATCACATATCCAGAGAAAACATGAAGTAGTATCGATATATTGGTAAAAACGAATATATTTACGTAAAATCACACTACATGAATAGCGTGAAAAAAGTCACTATATTACCATATATGAGGATTTTAACTTCAAATCATAGCGCGAGGTTTCATATTATTTAGATCCAAGAAAAGACATATGGCAATGTTGTTTCCAATACAAATGATAAAAATCAATGTGTTTTTATTAGAATTAACTAAAATGTTCCTGATTTTCCGTTTATATTACCGATGGAAGATGTACACGTAAAACCGCTCTAATCCGGCTGAAACGTCGATATATGCAATAAAACAGAACTTCTCCCCTTTTTAATATATTACTCAGTATTTTAACGAGAAACAAATAGTTAATTGAAAATGAAGTGTTTAACGTTAATTTCTAATCAATTATGTGTTTGCATCATTTTTATCGTATATTTAATGAATTAATAGCAATAAACTGAAAATTCACGAAAACGTGGAAAAACAGCAAAATATTGCCTAATTCGATGATATTTTGTTTACATCACATAAAGGAAAAGAGAATGATAAACGTCAAAATATTGCTGAATTCGATGATTTTTAGTACGGAACAAAATGCAAGAAATCTTGCTTAAAATGCAATATTATGCGAAAATCTGAGATTAGAAGGCCAAATCACATATCTCGATACTACATGAAATAGTATCGAAATATTGGTAAAAATGAATATATTTACGTAATATCAAACTACATGAAAAACGTGAAAAAAGTCATTATTATACCAAATATGAGGATTTTAACTTCGAATCATAGAGCGACGTTTCGTATTTTTTAGACTTTAGAAAAGACATAAAAAGATGTTGCTTCTAATACAAATGATATAAATCAATGTGTTTTCATTAAAATTAACTAAAATGTTCCTGATTTTCGGTTTATATTACAGATAGAAGATGTACACGTAAAACCGTTCTAATCCGGCTGAAACGTCGATATATGCTATAAAAACAGAACTTCTTCCCATTTCAATATCCTACTCAGTATTTTAACGAGAAACAAATAGATGATTGAAAATGAAGTATTTAAGGTTATTTTCTGATCAATTATGTGTTTGCATCTTTTTTATCGTATATTTAATGAATTAATAACAATAAACTGAAAATTCACAAAAACGTGGAAAAAAGGCCAAACATTGCCTAATTCGATAATATTTCGTATAAATCACATAAAGGAAAAGTGGATGATAAAGGTCAAAATATTGCTAAATTTGATGATTTTTAGTACAAAACAAAATGCAAGAAAACTTGCTGAAAAATGCAAAATTTGCGAAATTCTGAGATTTGAAGGCCAAATCACATATCGTGAGAAAACATGAAGTTGTTTCGATATATTGGTAAAAACGAATATATTTACGTAAAATCACACTACATGAATAGCGTGAAAAAAGTAACTATATTACCATATTTGAGAATTTTAACTTCAAATCATAGAGCGAGGTTTCATATTATTTAGATCCAAGAAAAGACATATGGCAATGTTGTTTCCAATACAAATGATAAAAATCAATGTGTTTTTATTAGAATTAACTAAAATGTTCCTGATTTTCCGTTTATATTACCGATGGAAGATGTACACGTAAAACCGCTCTAATCCGGCTGAAACGTCGATATATGGAATAAAACAGAACTTCTCCCCTTTTCAATATCTTACTCAGTATTTTAACGAGAAACAAATAGTTCATTGAAAATGAAGTGTTTAACTTTAATTTCTAATCAATTATGTGTTTGCATCATTTTTATCGTATATTTAATGAATTAATAGCAATAAACTGAAAATTCACAAAAACGTGGAAAAACAGCAAAATATTGCCTAATTCGATGATATTTTGTTTACATCACATAAAGGAAAAGAGAATGATAAACGTCAAAATATTGCTGAATTCGATGATTTTTAGTACGGAACAAAATGCAAGAAATCTTGCTTAAAATGCAATATTATGCGAAAATCTGAGATTAGAAGGCCAAATCACATATCTCGATACTACATGAAATAGTATCGAAATATTGGTAAAAATGAATATATTTACGTAATATCAAACTACATGAAAAACGTGAAAAAAGTCATTATTATACCAAATATGAGGATTTTAACTTCGAATCATAGAGCGACGTTTCGTATGTTTTAGACCCTAGAAAAGACATAAAAAGATGTTGCTTCTAATACAAATGATATAAATCAATGTGTTTTCATTAAAATTAACTATTAATTAACTATAAAATTAACTAAGTTCCTGATTTTCGGTTTATATTACAGATGGAAGATGTACACGTAAAACCGTTCTAATTCGGCTGAAACGTCGATATATGCAATAAAAACAGAACTTCTTCCCTTTTCAATCTCCTACTCAGTATTTTAACGAGAAACAAATAGATGATTGAAAATGAAGTATTTAAGGTTATTTTCTGATCAATTATGTGTTGGCATCTTTTTTATCGTATATTTAATGAATTAATAACAATAAACTGAAAATTCACAAAAACGTGGAAAAACGGCAAAACATTGCCTAATTCGATGATATTTTGTATAAATCACATAAAGGAAAAGTGGATGATAAAGGTCAAAATATTGCTAAATTTGATGATTTTTAGTACAAAACAAAATGCAAGAAAACTTGCTTAAAAATGCAAAATTTGCGAAATTCTAAGATTTGTAGGCCAAATCACATATCCAGAGAAAACATGAAGTAGTATCGATATATTGGTAAAAACGAATATATTTACGTAAAATCACACTACATGAATAGCGTGAAAAAAGTCACTATATTACCATATTTGAGGATTTTAACTTCAAATCATAGCGCGAGGTTTCATATTATTTAGATCCAAGAAAAGACATATGGCAATGTTGTTTCCAATACAAATGATAAAAATCAATGTGTTTTTATTATAATTAACTAAAATGTTCCTGATTTTCCGTTTATATTACCGATGGAAGATGTACACGTAAAACCGCTCTAATCCGGCTGAAACGTCGATATATGCAATAAAACAGAACTTCTCCCCTTTTTAATATATTACTCAGTATTTTAACGAGAAACAAATAGTTAATTGAAAATGAAGTGTTTAACGTTAATTTCTAATCAATTATGTGTTTGCATCATTTTTATCGTATATTTAATGAATTAATAGCAATAAACTGAAAATTCACAAAAACGTGGAAAAACAGCAAAATATTGCCTAATTCGATGATATTTTGTTTACATCACATAAAGGAAAAGAGAATGATAAACGTCAAAATATTGCTGAATTCGATGATTTTTAGTACGGAACAAAATGCAAGAAATCTTGCTTAAAATGCAATATTATGCGAAAATCTGAGATTAGAAGGCCAAATCACATATCTCCATACTACATGAAATAGTATCGAAATATTGGTAAAAATGAATATATTTACGTAATATGAAAAACGTGAAAAAAGTCATTATTATACCAAATATGAGGATTTTAACTTCGAATCATAGAACGATGTTTCGTATTTTTTAGACCCTAGAAAAGACATAAAAAGATGTTGCTTCTAATACAAATGATATAAATCAATGTGTTTTCATTAAAATTAACTAAAATGTTCCTGATTTTCGGTTTATATTACAGATGGAAGATGTACACGTAAAACCGTTCTAATCCGGTTGAAACGTCGATATATGCAATAAAAACAGAACCTTCTTCCCTTTTCAATCTCCTACTCAGTATTTTAACGAGAAACAAATAGATGATTGAAAATGAAGTATTTAAGGTTATTTTCTGATCAATTATGTGTTTGCATCTTTTTTATCGTATATTTAATGAATTAATAACAATAAACTGAAAATTCACAAAAACGTGGAAAAACGGCAAAACATTGCCTAATTCGATAATATTTTGTATAAATCACAAAAAAAGTGGGTGATAAAGGTCAAAATATTGCTAAATTTCATGATTTTTAGTACAAAACAAAATGCAAGAAAACATGCTTAAAAATGCAAAACTTGCGAAATTCTGAGATTTGTAGGCCAAATCACATATCGTGAGAAAACATGAAGTAGTATCGATATATTGGTAAAAACGAATATATTTACGTAAAATCACACTACATGAATAGCGTGAAAAAAGTCACTATATTACCATATTTGAAGATTTTAACTTCAAATCATAGAGCGAGGTTTCATATTATTTAGATCCAAGAAAAGACATATGGCAATGTTGTTTCCAATACAAATGATAAAAATCAATGTGTTTTTATTAGAATTAACTAAAATGTTCCTGATTTTCCGTTTATATTACCGATGGAAGATGTACACGTAAAACCGCTCTAATCCGGCTGAAACGTCGATAAATGCAATAAAACAGAACTTCTCCCCTTTTCAATATCTTACTCAGTATTTTAACGAGAAACAAATAGTTCATTGAAAATGAAGTGTTTAACTTTAATTTCTAATCAATTATGTGTTTGCATCATTTTTATCGTATATTTAATGAATTATTAGCAATAAACTGAAAATTCACAAAAACGTGGAAAAACAGCAAAATATTGCCTAATTCGATGATATTTTGTTTATATCACATAAAGGAAAAGAGAATGATAAACGTCAAAATATTGCTGAATTCGATGATTTTTAGTACGGAACAAAATGCAAGAAATCTTGCTTAAAATGCAATATTATGCGAAAATCTGAGATTAGAAGGCAAAATCACATATCTCGATACTACATGAAATAGTATCGAAATATTGGTAAAAATGAATATATTTACGTAATATCAAACTACATGAAAAACGTGAAAAAAGTCATTATTATACCAAATATGAGGATTTTAACTTCGAATCATAGAGCGACGTTTCGTATTTTTTAGACTTTAGAAAAGACATAAAAAGATGTTGCTTCTAATACAAATGATATAAATCAATGTGTTTTCATTAAAATTAACTAAAATGTTCCTGATTTTCGGTTTATATTACAGATAGAAGATGTACACGTAAAACCGTTCTAATCCGGCTGAAACGTCGATATATGCTATAAAAACAGAACTTCTTCCCTTTTCAATATCCTACTCAGTATTTTAACGAGAAACAAATAGATGATTGAAAATGAAGTATTTAAGGTTATTTTCTGATCAATTATGTGTTTGCATCTTTTTTATCGTATATTTAATGAATTAATAACAATAAACTGAAAATTCACAAAAACGTGGAAAAAAGGCCAAACATTGCCTAATTCGATAATATTTCGTATAAATCACATAAAGGAAAAGTGGATGATAAAGGTCAAAATATTGCTAAATTTGATGATTTTTAGTACAAAACAAAATGCAAGAAAACGTGCTTAAAAATGCAAAATTTGCGAAATTCTGAGATTTGAAGGCCAAATCACATATCGTGAGAAAACATGAAGTTGTATCGATATATTGGTAAAAACGAATATATTTACGTAAAATCACACTACATGAATAGCGTGAAAAAAGTAACTATATTACCATATTTGAGAATTTTAACTTCAAATCATAGAGCGAGGTTTCATATTATTTAGATCCAAGAAAAGACATATGGCAATGTTGTTTCCAATACAAATGATAAAAATCAATGTGTTTTTATTAGAATTAACTAAAATGTTCCTGATTTTCCGTTTATATTACCGATGGAAGATGTACACGTAAAACCGCTCTAATCCGGCTGAAACGTCGATATATGCAATAAAACAGAACTTCTCCCCTTTTCAATATCTTACTCAGTATTTTAACGAGAAACAAATAGTTCATTGAAAATGAAGTGTTTAACTTTAATTTCTAATCAATTATGTGTTTGCATCATTTTTATCGTATATTTAATGAATTAATAGCAATAAACTGAAAATTCACAAAAACGTGGAAAAACAGCAAAATATTGCCTAATTCGATGATATTTTGTTTACATCACATAAAGGAAAAGAGAATGATAAACGTCAAAATATTGCTGAATTCGATGATTTTTAGTACGGAACAAAATGCAAGAAATCTTGCTTAAAATGCAATATTATGCGAAAATCTGAGATTAGAAGGCCAAATCACATATCTCGATACTACATGAAATAGTATCGAAATATTGGTAAAAATGAATATATTTACGTAATATCAAACTACATGAAAAACGTGAAAAAAGTCATTATTATACCAAATATGAGGATTTTAACTTCGAATCATAGAGCGACGTTTCGTATGTTTTAGACCCTAGAAAAGACATAAAAAGATGTTGCTTCTAATACAAATGATATAAATCAATGTGTTTTCATTAAAATTAACTAAAATGTTCCTGATTTTCGGTTTATATTACAGATGGAAGATGTACACGTAAAACCGTTCTAATTCGGCTTGAAACGTCGATATATGCAATAAAAACAGAACTTCTTCCCTTTTCAATCTCCTACTCAGTATTTTAACGAGAAACAAATAGATGATTGAAAATGAAGTATTTAAGGTTATTTTCTGATCAATTATGTGTTTGCATCTTTTTTATCGTATATTTAATGAATTAATAACAATAAACTGAAAATTCACAAAAACGTGGAAAAACGGCAAAACATTGCCTAATTCGATGATATTTTGTATAAATCACATAAAAAAAAAGTGGGTGATAAAGGTCAAAATATTGCTAAATTTGATGATTTTTAGTACAAAACAAAATGCAAGAAAACATGCTTAAAAATGCAAAATTTGCGAAATTCTGAGATTTGTAGGCCAAATCACATATCGTGAGAAAACATGAAGTAGTATCGATATATTGGTAAAAACGAATATATTTACGTAAAATCACACTACATGAATAGCGTGAAAAAAGTCACTATATTACCATATTTGAAGATTTTAACTTCAAATCATAGAGCGAGGTTTCATATTATTTAGATCCAAGAAAAGACATATGGCAATGTTGTTTCCAATACAAATGATAAAAATCAATGTGTTTTCATTAGAATTAACTGAAATGTTCCTGATTTTCCGTTTATATTACCGATGGAAGATGTACACGTAAAACCGGTCTAATCTGGCTGAAACGTCGATATATGCAATAAAACAGAACTTCTCCCCTTTTCAATATCTTACTCAGTATTTTAACGAGAAACAAATAGTTCATTGAAAATGAAGTGTTTAAGGTTAATTTCTAATCAATTATATGTTTGCATCATTTTTATCGTATATTTAATGAATTAATAGCAATAAACTGAAAATTCACAAAAACGTGGAAAAACAGCAAAATATTGCCTAATTCGATGATATTTTGTTTATATCACATAAAGGAAAAGAGAATGATAAACGTCAAAATATTGCTGAATTCGATGATTTTTAGTACGGAACAAAATGCAAGAAATCTTGCTTAAAATGCAATATTATGCGAAAATCTGAGATTAGAAGGCCAAATCACATATCTCGATACTACATGAAATAGTATCGAAATATTGGTAAAAATGAATATATTTACGTAATATCAAACTACATGAAAAACGTGAAAAAAGTCATTATTATACCAAATATGAGGATTTTAACTTCGAATCATAGAGCGATGTTTCGTATTTTTTAGACCCTAGAAAAGACATAAAAAGATGTTGCTTCTAATACAAATGATATAAATCAATGTGTTTTCATTAAAATTAACTAAAATGTTCCTGATTTTCGGTTTATATTACAGATGGAAGATGTACACGTAAAACCGTTCTAATCCGGTTGAAACGTCGATATATGCAATAAAAACAGAACTTCTTCCCTTTTCAATCTCCTACTCAGTATTTTAACGAGAAACAAATAGATGATTGAAAATGAAGTATTTAAGGTTATTTTCTGATCAATTATGTGTTTGCATCTTTTTTATCGTATATTTAATGAATTAATAACAATAAACTGAAAATTCACAAAAACGTGGAAAAACGGCAAAACATTGCCTAATTCGATGATATTTTGTATAAATCACATAAAGGAAAAGTGGATGATAAAGGTCAAAATATTGCTAAATTTGATGATTTTTAGTACAAAACAAAATGCAAGAAAACTTGCTTAAAAATGCAAAATTTGCGAAATTCTGAGATTTGTAGGCCAAATCACATATCCTGAGAAAACATGAAGTAGTATCGATATATTGGTAAAACCGAATATATTTACGTAAAATCACACTACATGAATAGCGTGAAAAAAGTCACTATATTACCATATTTGAGGATTTTAACTTCAAATCATAGAGCGAGGTTTCATATTATTTAGATCCAAGAAAAGACATATGGCAATGTTGTTTCCAATACAAATGATAAAAATCAATGTGTTTTTATTAGAATTAACTAAAATGTTCCTGATTTTCCGTTTATATTACCGATGGAATATGTACACGTAAAACCGCTCTAATCCGGCTGAAACGTCGATATATGCAATAAAACAGAACTTCTCCCCTTTTCAATATCTTACTCAGTATTTTAACGAGAAACAAATAGTTCATTGAAAATGAAGTGTTTAACTTTAATTTCTAATCAATTATGTGTTTGCATCATTTTTATCGTATATTTAATGAATTATTAGCAATAAACTGAAAATTCACAAAAACGTGGAAAAACAGCAAAATATTGCCTAATTCGATGATATTTTGTTTATATCACATAAAGGAAAAGAGAATGATAAACGTCAAAATATTGCTGAATTCGATGATTTTTAGTACGGAACAAAATGCAAGAAATCTTGCTTAAAATGCAATATTATGCGAAAATCTGAGATTAGAAGGCCAAATCACATATCTCGATACTACATGAAATAGTATCAAAATATTGGTAAAAATGAATATATTTACGTAATATCAAACTACATGAAAAACGTGAAAAAAGTCATTATTATACCAAATATGAGGATTTTAACTTCGAATCATAGAGCGACGTTTCGTATTTTTTAGACCCTAGAAAAGACATAAAAAGATGTTGCTTCTAATACAAATGATATAAATCAATGTGTTTTCATTAAAATTAACTAAAATGTTCCTGATTTTCGGTTTATATTACAGATGGAAGATGTACACGTAAAACCGTTCTAATTCGGCTGAAACGTCGATATATGCAATAAAAACAGAACTTCTTCCCTTTTCAATCTCCTACTCAGTATTTTAACGAGAAACAAATAGATGATTGGAAATGAAGTATTTAAGGTTATTTTCTGATCAATTATGTGTTTGCATCTTTTTTATCGTATATTTAATGAATTAATAACAATAAACTGAAAATTCACAAAAACGTGGAAAAACGGCAAAACATTGCCTAATTCGATGATATTTTGTATAAATCACATAAAGGAAAAGTGGATGATAAAGGTCAAAATATTGCTAAATTTGATGATTTTTAGTACAAAACAAAATGCAAGAAAACTTGCTTAAAAATGCAAAATTTGCGAAATTCTGAGATTTGTAGGCCAAATCACATATCCTGAGAAAACATGAAGTAGTATCGATATATTGGTAAAACCGAATATATTTACGTAAAATCACACTACATGAATAGCGTGAAAAAAGTCACTATATTACCATATTTGAGGATTTTAACTTCAAATCATAGAGCGAGGTTTCATATTATTTAGATCCAAGAAAAGACATATGGCAATGTTGTTTCCAATACAAATGATAAAAATCAATGTGTTTTTTTTAGAATTAACTAAAATGTTCCTGATTTTCCGTTTATATTACCGATGGAAGATGTACACGTAAAACCGCTCTAATCCGGTTGAAACGTCGATATATGCAATAAAACAGAACTTCTCCCCTTTTCAATATCTTACTCAGTATTTTAACGAGAAACAAATAGTTCATTGAAAATGAAGTGTTTAACTTTAATTTCTAATCAATTATGTGTTTGCATCATTTTTATCATATATTTAATGAATTATTAGCAATAAACTGAAAATTCACAAAAACGTGGAAAAACAGCAAAATATTGCCTAATTCGATGATATTTTGTTTATATCACATAAAGGAAAAGAGAATGATAAACGTCAAAATATTGCTGAATTCGATGATTTTTAGTACGGAACAAAATGCAAGAAATCTTGCTTAAAATGCAATATTATGCGAAAATCTGAGATTAGAAGGCCAAATCACATATCTCGATACTACATGAAATAGTATCAAAATATTGGTAAAAATGAATATATTTACGTAATATCAAACTACATGAAAAACGTGAAAAAAGTCATTATTATACCAAATATGAGGATTTTAACTTCGAATCATAGAGCGATGTTTCGTATTTTTTAGACCCTAGAAAAGACATAAAAAGATGTTGCTTCTAATACAAATGATATAAATCAATGTGTTTTCATTAAAATTAACTAAAATGTTCCTGATTTTCGGTTTATATTACAGATGGAAGATGTACACGTAAAACCGTTCTAATTCCGGCTTGAAACGTCGATATATGCAATAAAAACAGAACTTCTTCCCTTTTCAATCTCCTACTCAGTATTTTAACGAGAAACAAATAGATGATTGAAAATGAAGTATTTAAGGTTATTTTCTGATCAATTATGTGTTTGCATCTTTTTTATCGTATATTTAATGAATTAATAACAATAAACTGAAAATTCACAAAAACGTGGAAAAACGGCAAAACATTGCCTAATTCGATGATATTTTGTATAAATCACATAAAGGAAAAGTGGATGATAAAGGTCAAAATATTGCTAAATTTGATGATTTTTAGTACAAAACAAAATGCAAGAAAACTTGCTTAAAAATGCAAAATTTGCGAAATTCTGAGATTTGTAGGCCAAATCACATATCCTGAGAAAACATGAAGTAGTATCGATATATTGGTAAAACCGAATATATTTACGTAAAATCACACTACATGAATAGCGTGAAAAAAGTCACTATATTACCATATTTGAGGATTTTAACTTCAAATCATAGAGCGAGGTTTCATATTATTTAGATCCAAGAAAAGACATATGGCAATGTTGTTTCCAATACAAATGATAAAAATCAATGTGTTTTTATTAGAATTAACTAAAATGTTCCTGATTTTCCGTTTATATTACCGATGGAAGATGTACACGTAAAACCGCTCTAATCCGGCTGAAACGTCGATATATGGAATAAAACAGAACTTCTCCCCTTTTCAATATCTTACTCAGTATTTTAACGAGAAACAAATAGTTCATTGAAAATGAAGTGTTTAACTTTAATTTCTAAACAATTATGTGTTTGCATCATTTTTATCGTATATTTAATGAATTATTAGCAATAAACTGAAAATTCACAAAAACGTGGAAAAACAGCAAAATATTGCTGAAATCGATGATTTTTAGTACGGAACAAAATGCAAGAAATCTTGCTTAAAATGCAATATTATGCGAAAATCTGAGATTAGAAGGCCAAATCACATATCTCGATACTACATGAAGTAGTATCGAAATATTGGTAAAAATGAATATATTTACGTAATATCAAACTACATGAAAAACGTGAAAAAAGTCATTATTATATCAAATATGAGGATTTTAACTTCGAATCATAGAGCGACGTTTCGTATTTTTTAGACCCTCTAAAAGACATAAAAAGATGTTGCTTCTAATACAAATGATATAAATCAATGTGTTTTCATTAAAATTAACTAATAATTAACTATAAAATTAACTAAGTTCCTGATTTTCGGTTTATATTACAGATGGAAGATGTACACGTAAAACCGTTCTAATTCATCTGAAACGTCGATATATGCAATAAAAACAGAACTTCTTCCCTTTTCAATCTCCTACTCAGTATTTTAACGAGAAACAAATAGATGATTGGAAATGAAGTATTTAAGGTTATTTTCTGATCAATTATGTGTTTGCATCTTTTTTATCGTATATTTAATGAATTAATAACAATAAACTGAAAATTCACAAAAACGTGGAAAAACGGCAAAACATTGCCTAATTCGATGATATTTTGTATAAATCACATAAAGGAAAAGTGGATGATAAAGGTCAAAATATTGCTAAATTCGATGATTTTTAGTACAAAACAAAATGCAAGAAAACATGCTTAAAAATGCAAAATTTGCGAAATTCTGAGATTTGTAGGCCAAATCACATATCGTGAGAAAACATGAAGTAGTATCGATATATTGGTAAAAACGAATATATTTACGTAAAATCACACTACATGAATAGCGTGAAAAAAGTCACTATATTACCATATTTGAAGATTTTAACTTCAAATCATAGAGCGAGGTTTCATATTATTTAGATCCAAGAAAAGACATATGGCAATGTTGTTTCCAATACAAATGATAAAAATCAATGTGTTTTCATTAGAATTAACTAAAATGTTCCTGATTTTCCGTTTATATTACCGATGGAAGATGTACACGTAAAACCGGTATAATCTGGCTGAAACGTCGATATATGCAATAAAACAGAACTTCTCCCCTTTTCAATATCTTACTCAGTATTTTAACGAGAAACAAATAGTTCATTGAAAATGAAGTGTTTAAGGTTAATTTCTAATCAATTATATGTTTGCATCATTTTTATCGTATATTTAATGAATTAATAGCAATAAACTGAAAATTCACAAAAACGTGGAAAAACAGCAAAATATTGCCTAATTCGATGATATTTTGTTTATATCACATAAAGGAAAAGAGAATGATAAACGTCAAAATATTGCTGAATTCGATGATTTTTAGTACGGAACAAAATGCAAGAAATCTTGCTTAAAATGCAATATTATGCGAAAATCTGAGATTAGAAGGCCAAATCACATATCTCGATACTACATGAAATAGTATCGAAATATTGGTAAAAATGAATATATTTAAGTAATATCAAACTACATGAAAAACGTGAAAAAAGTCATTATTATACCAAATATGAGGATTTTAACTTCGAATCATAGAGCGACGTTTCGTATTTTTTAGACCCTAGAAAAGACATAAAAAGATGTTGCTTCTAATACAAATGATATAATCAATGTGTTTTCATTAAAATTAACTAAAATGTTCCTGATTTTCGGTTTATATTACAGATGGAAGATGTACACGTAAAACCGTTCTAATTCGGCCGAAACGTCGATATATGCAATAAAAACAGAACTTCTTCCCTTTTCAATCTCCTACTCAGTATTTTAACGAGAAACAAATAGATGATTGAAAATGAAGTATTTAAGGTTATTTTCTGATCAATTATGTGTTTGCATCTTTTTTATCGTATATTTAATGAATTAATAACAATAAACTGAAAATTCACAAAAACGTGGAAAAACGGCAAAACATTGCCTAATTCGATGATATTTTGTATAAATCACATGAAGGAAAAGTGGATGATAAAGGTCAAAATATTGCTAAATTTGATGATTTTTAGTACAAAACAAAATGCAAGAAAACTTGCTTAAAAATGCAAAATTTGCGAAATTCTGAGATTTGTAGGCCAAATCACATATCCTGAGAAAACATGAAGTAGTATCAATATATTGGTAAAACCGAATATATTTACGTAAAATCACACTACATGAATAGCGTGAAAAAAGTCACTATATTACCATATTTGAGGATTTTAACTTCAAATCATAGAGCGAGGTTTCATATTATTTAGATCCAAGAAAAGACATATGGCAATGTTGTTTCCAATACAAATGATAAAAATCAATGTGTTTTCATTAGAATTAACTAAAATGTTCCTGATTTTCCGTTTATATTACCGATGGAAGATGTACACGTAAAACCGGTCTAATCTGGCTGAAACGTCGATATATGCAATAAAACAGAACTTCTCCCCTTTTCAATATCTTACTCAGTATTTTAACGAGAAACAAATAGTTCATTGAAAATGAAGTGTTTAAGGTTAATTTCTAATCAATTATATGTTTGCATCATTTTTATCGTATATTTAATGAATTAATAGCAATAAACTGAAAATTCACAAAAACGTGGAAAAACAGCAAAATATTGCCTAATTCGATGATATTTTGTTTATATCACATAAAGGAAAAGAGAATGATAAACGTCAAAATATTGCTGAATTCGATGATTTTTAGTACGGAACAAAATGCAAGAAATCTTGCTTAAAATGCAATATTATGCGAAAATCTGAGATTAGAAGGCCAAATCACATATCTCGATACTACATGAAATAGTATCGAAATATTGGTAAAAATGAATATATTTAAGTAATATCAAACTACATGAAAAACGTGAAAAAAGTCATTATTATACCAAATATGAGGATTTTAACTTCGAATCATAGAGCGACGTTTCGTATTTTTTAGACCCTAGAAAAGACATAAAAAGATGTTGCTTCTAATACAAATGATATAAATCAATGTGTTTTCATTAAAATTAACTAAAATGTTCCTGATTTTCGGTTTATATTACAGATGGAAGATGTACACGTAAAACCGTTCTAATTCGGCCGAAACGTCGATATATGCAATAAAAACAGAACTTCTTCCCTTTTCAATCTCCTACTCAGTATTTTAACGAGAAACAAATAGATGATTGAAATGAAGTATTTAAGGTTATTTTCTGATCAATTATGTGTTTGCATCTTTTTTATCGTATATTTAATGAATTAATAACAATAAACTGAAAATTCACAAAAACGTGGAAAAACGGCAAAACATTGCCTAATTCGATGATATTTTGTATAAATCACATAAAGGAAAAGTGGATGATAAAGGTCAAAATATTGCTAAATTTGATGATTTTTAGTACAAAACAAAATGCAAGAAAACTTGCTTAAAAATGCAAAATTTGCGAAATTCTGAGATTTGTAGGCCAAATCACATATCCTGAGAAAACATGAAGTAGTATCGAATATATTGGTAAAACCGAATATATTTACGTAAAATCACACTACATGAATAGCGTGAAAAAAGTCACTATATTACCATATTTGAGGATTTTAACTTCAAATCATAGAGCGAGGTTTCATATTATTTAGATCCAAGAAAAGACATATGGCAATGTTGTTTCCAATACAAATGATAAAAATCAATGTGTTTTTATTAGAATTAACTAAAATGTTCCTGATTTTCCGTTTATATTACCGATGGAATATGTACACGTAAAACCGCTCTAATCCGGCTGAAACGTCGATATATGCAATAAAACAGAACTTCTCCCCTTTTCAATATCTTACTCAGTATTTTAACGAGAAACAAATAGTTCATTGAAAATGAAGTGTTTAACTTTAATTTCTAATCAATTATGTGTTTGCATCATTTTTATCGTATATTTAATGAATTATTAGCAATAAACTGAAAATTCACAAAAACGTGGAAAAACAGCAAAATATTGCCTAATTCGATGATATTTTGTTTATATCACATAAAGGAAAAGAGAATGATAAACGTCAAAATATTGCTGAATTCGATGATTTTTAGTACGGAACAAAATGCAAGAAATCTTGCTTAAAATGCAATATTATGCGAAAATCTGAGATTAGAAGGCCAAATCACATATCTCGATACTACATGAAATAGTATCAAAATATTGGTAAAAATGAATATATTTACATAATATCAAACTACATGAAAAACGTGAAAAAAGTCATTATTATACCAAATATGAGGATTTTAACTTCGAATCATAGAGCGACGTTTCGTATTTTTTAGACCCTAGAAAAGACATAAAAAGATGTTGCTTCTAATACAAATGATATAAATCAATGTGTTTTCATTAAAATTAACTAAAATGTTCCTGATTTTCGGTTTATATTACAGATGGAAGATGTACACGTAAAACCGTTCTAATTCGGCTGAAACGTCGATATATGCAATAAAAACAGAACTTCTTCCCTTTTCAATCTCCTACTCAGTATTTTAACGAGAAACAAATAGATGATTGGAAATGAAGTATTTAAGGTTATTTTCTGATCAATTATGTGTTTGCATCTTTTTTATCGTATATTTAATGAATTAATACCAATAAACTGAAAATTCACAAAAACGTGGAAAAACGGCAAAACATTGCCTAATTCGATGATATTTTGTATAAATCACATAAAGGAAAAGTGGATGATAAAGGTCAAAATATTTCTAAATTTGATGATTTTTAGTACAAAACAAAATGCAAGAAAACTTGCTTAAAAATGCAAAATTTGCGAAATTCTGAGATTTGTAGGCCAAATCACATATCCTGAGAAAACATGAAGTAGTATCGATATATTGGTAAAACCGAATATATTTACGTAAAATCACACTACATGAATAGCGTGAAAAAAGTCACTATATTACCATATTTGAGGATTTTAACTTCAAATCATAGAGCGAGGTTTCATATTATTTAGATCCAAGAAAAGACATATGGCAATGTTGTTTCCAATACAAATGATAAAAATCAATGTGTTTTTATTAGAATTAACTAAAATGTTCCTGATTTTCCGTTTATATTACCGATGGAAGATGTACACGTAAAACCGCTCTAATCCGGCTGAAACGTCGATATATGCAATAAAACAGAACTTCTCCCCTTTTCAATATCTTACTCAGTATTTTAACGAGAAACAAATAGTTCATTGAAAATGAAGTGTTTAACTTTAATTTCTAAACAATTATGTGTTTGCATCATTTTTATCGTATATTTAATGAATTATTAGCAATAAACTGAAAATTCACAAAAACGTGGAAAAACAGCAAAATATTGCCTAATTCGATGATATTTTGTTTACATCACATAAAGGAAAAGAGAATGATAAACGTCAAAATATTGCTGAAATCGATGATTTTTAGTACGGAACAAAATGCAAGAAATCTTGCTTAAAATGCAATATTATGCGAAAATCTGAGATTAGAAGGCCAAATCACATATCTCGATACTACATGAAGTAGTATCGAAATATTGGTAAAAATGAATATATTTACGTAATATCAAACTACATGAAAAACGTGAAAAAAGTCATTATTATATCAAATATGAGGATTTTAACTTCGAATCATAGAGCGACGTTTCGTATTTTTTAGACCCTCTAAAAGACATAAAAAGATGTTGCTTCTAATACAAATGATATAAATCAATGTGTTTTCATTAAAATTAACTATTAATTAACTATAAAATTAACTAAGTTCCTGATTTTCGGTTTATATTACAGATGGAAGATGTACACGTAAAACCGTTCTAATTCATCTGAAACGTCGATATATGCAATAAAAACAGAACTTCTTCCCTTTTCAATCTCCTACTCAGTATTTTAACGAGAAACAAATAGATGATTGGAAATGAAGTATTTAAGGTTATTTTCTGATCAATTATGTGTTTGCATCTTTTTATCGTATATTTAATGAATTAATAACAATAAACTGAAAATTCACAAAAACGTGGAAAAACGGCAAAACATTGCCTAATTCGATGATATTTTGTATAAATCACATAAAGGAAAAGTGGATGATAAAGGTCAAAATATTGCTAAATTTGATGATTTTTAGTACAAAACAAAATGCAAGAAAACTTGCTTACAAATGCAAAATTTGCGAAATTCTGAGATTTGAAGGCCAAATCACATATCGTGAGAAAACATGAAGTAGTATTGATATATTGGTAAAAACGAATATATTTACGTAAAATCACACTACATGAATAGCGTGAAAAAAGTCACTATATTACTATATTTGTGGATTTTAACTTCAAATCATAGAGCGATGTTTCATATTATTTAGATCCAAGAAAAGACATATGGCAATGTTGTTTCCAATACAAATGATAAAAATCAATGTGTTTTTATTAGAATTAACTAAAATGTTCCTGATTTTCCGTTTATATTACCGATGGAAGATGTACACGTAAAACCGCTCTAATCCGGCTGAAACGTCGATATATGCAATAAAACAGAACTTCTCCCCTTTTCAATATATTACTCAGTATTTTAACGAGAAACAAATAGTTCATTGAAAATGAAGTGTTTAACGTTAATTTCTAATCAATTATGTGTTTGCATCATTTTTATCGTATATTTAATGAATTAATAGCAATAAACTGAAAATTCACAAAAACGTGGAAAACAGCAAAATATTGCCTAATTCGATGATATTTTGTTTACATCACATAAAGGAAAAGAGAATGATAAACGTCAAAATATTGCTGAAATCGATGATTTTTAGTACGGAACAAAATGCAAGAAATCTTGCTTAAAATGCAATATTATGCGAAAATCTGAGATTAGAAGGCCAAATCACATATCTCGATACTACATGAAATAGTATCGAAATATTGGTAAAAATGAATAATATTTACGTAATATCAAACTACATGAAAAACGTGAAAAAAGTCATTATTATACCAAATATGAGGATTTTAACTTCGAATCATAGAGCGACGTTTCGTATTTTTTAGACCCTAGAAAAGACATAAAAAGATGTTGCTTCTAATACAAATGATATAAATCAATGTGTTTTCATTAAAATTAACTGAAATGTTCCTGATTTTCGGTTTATATTACAGATGGAAGATGTACACGTAAAACCGTTCTAATTCGGCTGAAACGTCGATATATGCAATAAAAACAGAACTTCTTCCCTTTTCAATCTCCTACTCAGTATTTTAAAGAGAAACAATTAGATGATTGAAAATGAAGTATTTAAGGTTATTTTCTGATCAATTATGTGTTTGCATCTTTTTATCGTATATATAATGAATTAATAACAATAAACTGAAAATTCACAAAAACGTGGAAAAACGGCAAAACATTGCCTAATTCGATGATATTTTGTATAAATCACATAAAGGAAAAGTGGATGATAAAGGTCAAAATATTGCTAAATTCGATGATTTTTAGTACAAAACAAAATGCAAGAAAACTTGCTTAAAAATGCAAAATTTGCGAAATTCTGAGATTTGTAGGCCAAATCACATATCCTAAGAAAACATGAAGTAGTATCGATATATTGGTAAAACCGAATATATTTACGTAAAATCACACTACATGAATAGCGTGAAAAAAGTCACTATATTACCATATTTGAGGATTTTAACTTCAAATCATAGAGCGAGGTTTCATATTATTTAGATCCAAGAAAAGACATATGGCAATGTTGTTTCCAATACAAATGATAAAAATCAATGTGTTTTTATTAGAATTAACTAAAATGTTCCTGTTTTCCGTTTATATTACCGATGGAAGATGTACACGTAAAACCGCTCTAATCCGGCTGAAACGTCGATATATGCAATAAAACAGAACTTCTCCCCTTTTCAATATCTTACTCAGTATTTTAACGAGAAATAAATAGTTCATTGAAAATGAAGTGTTTAACTTTAATTTCTAATCAATTATGTGTTTGCATCATTTTTATCATATATTTAATGAATTAATTAGCAATAAACTGAAAATTCACAAAAACGTGGAAAAACAGCAAAATATTGCCTAATTCGATGATATTTTGTTTATATCACATAAAGGAAAAGAGAATGATAAACGTCAAAATATTGCTGAATTCGATGATTTTTAGTACGGAACAAAATGCAAGAAATCTTGCTTAAAATGCAATATTATGCGAAAATCTGAGATTAGAAGGCCAAATCACATATCTCGATACTACATGAAATAGTATCAAATATTGGTAAAATGAATATATTTACGTAATATCAAACTACATGAAAAACGTGAAAAAAGTCATTATTATACCAAATATGAGGATTTTAACTTCGAATCATAGAGCGACGTTTCGTATTTTTTAGACCCTAGAAAAAACATAAAAAGATGTTGCTTCTAATACAAATGATATAAATCAATGTGTTTTCATTAAAATTAACTAAAATGGTCCTGATTTTCGGTTTATATTACAGATGGAAGATGTACACGTAAAACCGTTCTAATCCGGTTGAAACGTCGATATATGCAATAAAAACAGAACTTCTTCCCTTTTCAATCTCCTACTCAGTATTTTAACGAGAAACAAATAGATGATTGAAAATGAAGTATTTAAGGTTATTTTCTGATCAATTATGTGTTTGCATCTTTTTTATCGTATATTTAATGAATTAATAACAATAAACTGAAAATTCACAAAAACGTGGAAAAACGGCAAAACATTGCCTAATTCGATGATATTTTGTATAAATCACATAAAGGAAAAGTGGATGATAAAGGTCAAAATATTGCTAAATTTGATGATTTTTAGTACAAAACAAAATGCAAGAAAACTTGCTTACAAATGCAAAATTTGCGAAATTCTGAGATTTGAAGGCCAAATCACATATCGTGAGAAAACATGAAGTAGTATTGATATATTGGTAAAAACGAATATATTTACGTAAAATCACACTACATGAATAGCGTGAAAAAAGTCACTATATTACTATATTTGTGGATTTTAACTTCAAATCATAGAGCGAGGTTTCATATTATTTAGATCCAAGAAAAGACATATGGCAATGTTGTTTCCAATACAAATGATAAAAATCAATGTGTTTTTATTAGAATTAACTAAAATGTTCCTGATTTTCCGTTTATATTACCGATGGAAGATGTACACGTAAAACCGCTCTAATCCGGCTGAAACGTCGATATATGCAATAAAAGAGAACTTCTCCCCTTTTCAATATATTACTCAGTATTTTAACGAGAAACAAATAGTTCATTGAAAATGAAGTGTTTAACGTTAATTTCTAATCAATTATGTTTTTGCATCATTTTTATCGTATATTTAATGAATTAATAGCAATAAACTGAAAATTCACAAAAACGTGGAAAAACAGCAAAATATTGCCTAATTCGATGATAGTTTGTTTATATCACATAAAGGAAAAGAGAATGATAAACGTCAAAATATTGCTGAATTCGATGATTTTTAGTACGGAACAAAATGCAAGAAATCTTGCTTAAAATGCAATATTATGCGAAAATCTGAGATTAGAAGCCCAAATCACATATCTCGATACTACATGAAATAGTATCGAAATATTGGTAAAAATGAATAAATTTACGTAATATCAAACTACATGAAAAACGTGAAAAAAGTCATTATTATACCAAATATGAGGATTTTAACTTCGAATCATAGAGCGACGTTTCGTATTTTTTAGACCCTAGAAAAGATATAAAAAGATGTTGCTTCTAATACAAATGATATAAATCAATGTGTTTTCATTAAAATTAACTAAAATGTTCCTGATTTTCGGTTTATATTACAGATGGAAGATGTACACGTAAAACCGTTCTAATTCGGCTGAAACGTCGATATATGCAATAAAAACAGAACTTCTTCCCTTTTCAATCTCCTACTCAGTATTTTAAAGAGAAACAATTAGATGATTGAAAATGAAGTATTTAAGGTTATTTTCTGATCAATTATGTGTTTGCATCTTTTTTATCGTATATTTAATGAATTAATAACAATAAACTGAAAATTCACAAAAACGTGGAAAAACGGCAAAACATTGCCTAATTCGATGATATTTTGTATAAATCACATAAAGGAAAAGTGGATGATAAAGGTCAAAATATTGCTAAATTTGATGATTTTTAGTACAAAACAAAATGCAAGAAAACTTGCTTACAAATGCAAAATTTGCGAAATTCTGAGATTTGAAGGCCAAATCACATATCGTGAGAAAACATGAAGTAGTATCGATATATTGGTAAAACCGAATATATTTACGTAAAATCACACTACATGAATAGCGTGAAAAAAGTCACTATATTACCATATTTGAGGATTTTAACTTCAAATCATAGAGCGAGGTTTTATATTATTTAGATCCAAGAAAAGACATATGGCAATGTTGTTTCCAATACAAATGATAAAAATCAATGTGTTTTTATTAGAATTAACTAAAATGTTCCTGTTTTCCGTTTATATTACCGATGGAAGATGTACACGTAAAACCGCTCTAATCCGGCTGAAACGTCGATATATGCAATAAAACAGAACTTCTCCCCTTTTCAATATATTACTCAGTATTTTAACGAGAAACAAATAGTTCATTGAAAATGAAGTGTTTAACGTTAATTTCTAATCAATTATGTGTTTGCATCATTTTTATCGTATATTTAATGAATTAATAGCAATAAACTGAAAATTCACAAAAACGTGGAAAAACAGCAAAATATTGCCTAATTCGATGATAGTTTGTTTATATCACATAAAGGAAAAGAGAATGATAAACGTCAAAATATTGCTGAATTCGATGATTTTTAGTACGGAACAAAATGCAAGAATCTTGCTTAAAATGCAATATTATGCGAAAATCTGAGATTAGAAGGCCAAATCACATATCTCGATACTACATGAAGTAGTATCGAAATATTGGTAAAAATGAATATATTTACGTAATATCAAACTACATGAAAACGTGAAAAAAGTCATTATTATACCAAATATGAGGATTTTAACTTCGAATCATAGAGCGACGTTTCATATTTTTTAGACCCTAGAAAAACATAAAAAGATGTTGCTTCTAATACAAATGATATAAATCAATGTGTTTTCATTAAAATTAACTAAATGTTCTGATTTTCTGTTTATATTACAGATGGAAGATGTACAACGCTAAACCGTTCTAATCCGGTTGCAAAACGTCGATAATGCAATAAAAACACATTGATTTTTATCATTTGTATTGGAAACAACATTGCCATATGTCTTTTCTTGGATCTAAATAATATGAAACCTCGCTCTATGATTTGAAGTTAAAATCCTCAAATATGGTAATATAGTGACTTTTTTCACGCTATTCATGTAGTGTGATTTTACGTAAATATATTCGTTTTACCAATATATCGATACTACTTCATGTTTTCTCAGGATATGTGATTTGGCCTACAAATCTCAGAATTTCGCAAATTTTGCATTTTAAGCAAGTTTTCTTGCATTTTGTTTTGTACTAAAAATCATCAAATTTAGCAATATTTTGACCTTTATCATCCACTTTTCCTTTATGTGATTTATACAAAATATCATCGAATTAGGCAATGTTTTGCCGTTTTTCCACGTTTTTGTGAATTTTCAGTTTATTGTTATTAATTCATTAAATATACGATAAAAAGATGCAAACACATAATTGATCAGAAATAACCTTAAATACTTCATTTCAATCATCTATTTGTTTCTCGTTAAAATACTGAGTAGGAGATTGAAAAGGGAAGAAGTTCTGTTTTTATTGCATATATCGACGTTTCAGCCGGAATTAGAACGGTTTTACGTGTACATCTTCCATCTGTAATATAAACCGAAATCAGGAACATTTTAGTTAATTTTAATGAAAACACATTGATTTATATCATTTGTATTAGAAGCAACATCTTTTTATGTCTTTTCTAGGGTCTAAAAAATACGAAACGTCGCTCTATGATTCGAAGTTAAAATCCTCATATTTGGTATAATAATGACTTTTTTCACGTTTTTCATGTAGTTTGGTATTACGTAAATATATTCATTTTTACCAATATTTCGATACTATTTCATGTAGTATCGAGATATGTGATTTGGCCTTCTAATCTCAGATTTTCGCATAATATTGCATTTTAAGCAAGATTTCTTGCATTTTGTTCCGTACTAAAAATCATCGAATTCAGCAATATTTTGACGTTTATCATTCTCTTTTCCTTTATGTGATATAAACAAAATATCATCGAATTAGGCAATATTTTGCTGTTTTTCCACGTTTTTTGTGAATTTTCAGTTTATTGCTATAATTCATTAAATATACGATAAAAATGATGCAAACACATAATTGATTAGAAATTAACGTTAAACACTTCATTTTCAATGAACTATTTGTTTCTCGTTAAAATACTGAGTAATATATTGAAAAGGGGAGAAGTTCTGTTTATTGCATATATCGACGTTTCAGCCGGATTAGAGCGGTTTTACGTGTACATCTTCCATCGGTAATATAAACGGAAAATCAGGAACATTTTAGTTAATTCTAATAAAAACACATTGATTTTTATCATTTGTATTGGAAACAACATTGCCATATGTCTTTTCTTGGATCTAAATAATATGAAACCTCGCTCTATGATTTGAAGTTAAAATCCTCAAATATAGTAATATAGTGACTTTTTTCACGCTATTCATGTAGTGTGATTTTACGTAATATATTCGGTTTTACCAATATATCGATACTACTTCATGTTTTCTCAGGATATGTGATTGGCCTACAAATCTCAGAATTTCGCAAATTTTGCATTTTAAGCAAGTTTTCTTGCATTTTGTTTTGTACTAAAAATCATCAAATTTAGCAATATTTTGACCTTATCATCCACTTTTCCTTTATGTGATTTATACAAAAATATCATCGAATTAGGCAATGTTTGCCGTTTTTCCACGTTTTTGTGAATTTTCAGTTTATTGTTATTAATTCATTAAATATACGATAAAAAGATGCAAACACATAATTGATCAGAAATAACCTTAAATACTTCATTTTCAATCATCTATTTGTTTCTCGTTAAAATACTGAGTAGGAGATTGAAAAGGGAAGAAGTTCTGTTTTATTGCATATATCGACGTTTCAGCCGAATTAGAACGGTTTTACGTGTACATCTTCCATCTGTAATATAAACCGAAAATCAGGAACATTTTAGTTAATTTTAATGAAAACACATTGATTTATATCATTTGTATTAGAAGCAACATCTTTTTATGTCTTTTCTAGGGTCTAAAAAATACGAAACGTCGCTCTATGATTCGAAGTTAAAATCCTCATATTTGGTATAATAATGACTTTTTTCACGTTTTTCATGTAGTTTGATATTACGTAAATATATTCATTTTTACCAATATTTGATACTATTTCATGTAGTATCGAGATATGTGATTTGGCCTTCTAATCTCAGATTTTTCGCATAATATTGCATTTTAAGCAAGATTCTTGCATTTTGTTCCGTACTAAAAATCATCGAATTCAGGCATATTTTGACGTTTTATCATTCTCTTTTCCTTTATGTGATATAAACAAAATATCATCGAATTAGGCAATATTTTGCTGTTTTTTCCACGTTTTTGTGAATTTTCAGTTTATTGCTATTAATTCATTAAATATACGATAAAAATGATGCAAACACATAATTGATTAGAAATTAAAGTTAAACACTTCATTTCAATGAACTATTTGTTTCTCGTTAAATATACTGAGTAATATATTGAAAAGGGGAGAAGTTCTGTTTTATTGCATATATCGACGTTTCAGCCGGATTAGAGCGGTTTACGTGTACATCTTCCATCGGTAATATAAACGGAAAATCAGGAACATTTTAGTTAATTCTAATAAAAACACATTGATTTTTATCATTTGTATTGGAAACAACATTGCCATATGTCTTTTCTTGGATCTAAATAATATGAAACCTCGCTCTATGATTTGAAGTTAAAATCCTCAAATATAGTAATATAGTGACTTTTTCACGCTATTCATGTAGTGTGATTTTACGTAAATATATTCGTTTTTACCCAATATATCGATACTACTTCATGTTTTCTCACGATATGTGATTTGGCCTTACAAATCTCAGAATTTCGCAAATTTTGCATTTGTAAGCAAGTTTTCTTGCATTTTGTTTTGTACTAAAAATCATCAAATTTAGCAATATTTTGACCTTTATCATCCACTTTTCCTTTATGTGATTTATACAAAAATATCATCGAATTAGGCAATGTTTTGCCGTTTTTCCACGTTTTTGTGAATTTCAGTTTATTGTTATTAATTCATTAAATATACGATAAAAAAGATGCAAACACATAATTGATCAGAAAATAACCTTAAATACTTCATTTTCAATCATCTATTGTTTCTCGTTAAAATACTGATAGGAGATTGAAAAGGGAAGAAGTTCTGTTTTTATTGCAATATATCGACGTTTCAACCGGAATTAGAACGGTTTTTACGTGTACATCTTCCATCTGTAATATAAACCGAAAATCAGGAACATTTTAGTTAATTTTTAATGAAAACACATTGATTTATATCATTTGTATTAGAAGCAACATCTTTTTATGTCTTTTTCTGAGGGTCTAAAAAATACGAAACGGTCGCTCTATGATTCGAAGTTAAAATCCTCATATTTGGTATAATAATGACTTTTTTCACGTTTTTCATGTAGTTTGATATTACGTAAATATATTCATTTTACCAATATTTTGATACTATTTCATGTAGTATCGAGATATGTGATTTGGCCTTCTAATCTCAGATTTTCGCATAATATTGCATTTTAAGCAAGATTTCTTGCATTTTGTTCCGTACTAAAAAATCATCGAATTCAGCAATATTTTTGACGTTTATCATTCTCTTTTCCTTTATGTGATATAAACAAAATATCATCGAATTAGGCAATATTTTGCTGTTTTTTCCACGTTTTTGTGAATTTTCAGTTTATTGCTAATAATTCATTAAATATACGATAAAATGATGCAAACACATAATTGATATAGAAAGTAAAGTTAAACACTTTCATTTTCAATGAACTATTTGTTTCTCGTTAAAATACTGAGTAAATATATGAAAAGGGGAGAAGTTCTGTTTTATTGCATATATCGACGTTTCAGCCGGATTAGAGCGGTTTACGTGTACATCTTCCATCCGGTATATAAACGGAAAATCAGGAACATTTTAGTTAATTCTAATAAAAACACATTGATTTTTATCATTTGTATTGGAAACAACATTGCCATATGTCTTTTCTTGGATCTAAATAATATGAAACCTCGCTCTATGATTTGAAGTTAAAATCCTCAAATATGGTAATATAGTGACTTTTTTCACGCTATTCATGTAGTGTGAATTTTACGTAAATATATTCGGTTTTACCATATATCGATACTACTTCATGTTTTCTCAGGATATGTGATTTGGCCTACAAATCTCAGAATTTCGCAAATTTTGCATTTTTAAGCAAAGTTTCTTGCATTTTGTTTTGTACTAAAAATCATCAAATTTAGCAATATTTTGACTCTTTATCATCCACTTTTCCCTTTATGTGATTTTATACAAAAATATCATCGAATTAGGCAATGTTTTGCCGTTTTTCCACGTTTTTGTGAATTTTCAGTTTATTGTTATTAATTCATTAAATATACGATAAAAAAAGATGCAAAACACATAATTGATCAGAAAATAACCTTAAATACTTCATTTCCAATCATCTATTTGTTTCTCGTTAAAATACTGAGTAGGAGATTGAAAGGGAAGAAGTTCTGTTTTTATTGCATATATCGACGTTTCAGCCGGATTAGAACGGTTTTACGTGTACATCTTCCATCTGTAAATATAACCGAAAATCAGGAACATTTTCAGCTAATTTAAATGAGAAAACACATTGATTTATATCATTTGTATTAGAAGCAACATCTTTTTATGTCTTTCTAGGGTCTAAAAAAATACGAAACGTCGCTCTATGATTCGAAGTTAAAAATCCTCATATTTGGTATAATAATGACTTTTTTCACGTTTTTCATGTAGTTTTGATATTACGTAAATATATTCATTTTTACCAATATTTTCGATACTATTTCATGTAGTATCGAGATATGTTGATTTGGCCTTCTAATCTCAGATTTTCGCATAATATTGCATTTTAAGCAAGATTACTTGCATTTTGTTCCGTACTAAAAATCATCGAATTCAGCAATATTTTGACGTTTATCATTCTCTTTTCCTTTATGTGATATAAACAAAATATCATCGAATTAGGCAATATTTTGCTGTTTTCCACGTTTTTGTGAATTTTCAGTTTATTGCTAATAATTCATTAAATATACGATAAAAATGATGCAAACACATAATTGATTAGAAATTAAAGTTAAACACTTCATTTTCAATGAACTATTTGTTTCTCGTTAAAATACTGAGTAATATATTGAAAAGGGGAGAAGTTCTGTTTTATTGCATATATCGACGTTTCAGCCGGATTAGAGCGGTTTTACGTGTACATCTTCCATCGGTAATATAAACGGAAAATCAGGAACATTTTAGTTAATTCTAATAAAAACACATTGATTTTTATCATTTGTATTGGAAACAACATTGCCATATGTCTTTTCTTGGATCTAAATAATATGAAACCTCGCTCTATGATTTGAAGTTAAAATCCTCAAATATAGTAATATAGTGACTTTTTTCACGCTATTCATGTAGTGTGATTTTACGTAAATATATTCGTTTTTACCAATATATCGATACTACTTCATGTTTTCTCACGATATGTGATTTGGCCTTCAAATCTCAGAATTTCGCAAATTTTGCATTTGTAAGCAAGTTTTCTTGCATTTTGTTTTGTACTAAAAATCATCAAATTTAGCAATATTTTGACCTTTATCATCCACTTTTCCTTTATGTGATTTATACAAAATATCATCGAATTAGGCAATGTTTTGCCGTTTTTCCACGTTTTTGTGAATTTTCAGTTTATTGTTATTAATTCATTAAATATACGATAAAAAAGATGCAAACACATAATTGATCAGAAAATAACCTTAAATACTTCATTTTCAATCATCTATTTGTTTCTCGTTAAAATACTGAGTAGGAGATTGAAAAGGGAAGAAGTTCTGTTTTTATTGCATATATCGACGTTTCAGCCGAATTAGAACGGTTTTACGTGTACATCTTCCATCTGTAATATAAACCGAAAATCAGGAACATTTTAGTTAATTTTAATGAAAACACATTGATTTATATCATTTGTATTAGAAGCAACATCTTTTTATGTCTTTTCTAGGGTCTAAAAAATACGAAACGTCGCTCTATGATTCGAAGTTAAAATCCTCATATTTGGTATAATAATGACTTTTTTCACGTTTTTCATGTAGTTTGATATTACGTAAATATATTCATTTTTACCAATATTTCGATACTATTTCATGTAGTATCGAGATATGTGATTTGGCCTTCTAATCTCAGATTTTCGCATAATATTGCATTTTAAGCAAGATTTCTTGCATTTTGTTCCGTACTAAAAATCATCGAATTCAGCAATATTTTGACGTTTATCATTCTCTTTTCCTTTATGTGATATAAACAAAATATCATCGAATTAGGCAATATTTTGCTGTTTTTCCACGTTTTTGTGAATTTTCAGTTTATTGCTATTAATTCATTAAATATACGATAAAAATGATGCAACATAAATTGATTAGAAATTAACGTTAAACACTTCATTTTCAATGAACTATTTGTTTCTCGTTAAAATACTGAGTAAGATATTGAAAAGGGGAGAAGTTCTGTTTTATTGCATATATCGACGTTTCAGCCGGATTAGAGCGGTTTTACGTGTACATCTTCCATCGGTAATATAAACGGAAAATCAGGAACATTTTAGTTAATTCTAATAAAAACACATTGATTTTTATCATTTGTATTGGAAACAACATTGCCATATGTCTTTTCTTGGATCTAAATAATATGAAACCTCGCTCTATGATTTGAAGTTAAAATCCTCAAATATGGTAATATAGTGACTTTTTTCACGCTATTCATGTAGTGTGATTTTACGTAAATATATTCGTTTTACCAATATATCGATACTACTTCATGTTTTCTCACGATATGTGATTTGGCCTACAAATCTCAGAATTTCGCAAATTTTGCATTTTTAAGCAAGTTTTCTTGCATTTTGTTTTGTACTAAAAATCATCAAATTTAGCAATATTTTGACCTTTATCATCCACTTTTCCTTTATGTGATTTATACAAAATATCATCGAATTAGGCAATGTTTTGCCGTTTTTCCACGTTTTTGTGAATTTTCAGTTTATTGTTATTAATTCATTAAATATACGATAAAAAATGCAAACACATAATTGATCAGAAAATAACCTTAAATACTTCATTTTCAATCATCTATTTGTTTCTCGTTAAAATACTGAGTAGGAGATTGAAAAGGGAAGAAGTTCTGTTTTTATTGCATATATCGACGTTTCAGCCGAATTAGAACGGTTTTACGTGTACATCTTCCATCTGTAATATAAACCGAAAATCAGGAACATTTTAGTTAATTTTAATGAAAATGAAAACACATTGATTTATATCATTTGTATTAGAAGCAACATCTTTTTATGTCTTTTAGGGTCTAAAAAATACGAAACGTCGCTCTATGATTCGAAGTTAAAATCCTCATATTTGGTATAATAATGACTTTTTTCACGTTTTTCATGTAGTTTGATATTACGTAAATATATTCATTTTTACCAATATTTCGATACTATTTCATGTAGTATCGAGATATGTGATTTGGCCTTCTAATCTCAGATTTTCGCATAATATTGCATTTTAAGCAAGATTTCTTGCATTTTGTTCCGTACTAAAAATCATCGAATTCAGCAATATTTTGACGTTTATCATTCTCTTTTCCTTTATGTGATATAAACAAAATATCATCGAATTAGGCAATATTTTGCTGTTTTTCCACGTTTTTGTGAATTTTCAGTTTATTGCTAATAATTCATTAAATATACGATAAAAATGATGCAAACACATAATTGATTAGAAATTAAAGTTAAACACTTCATTTTCAATGAACTATTTGTTTCTCGTTAAAATACTGAGTAAGATATTGAAAAGGGGAGAAGTTCTGTTTTATTGCATATATCGACGTTTCAGCCGGATTAGAGCGGTTTTACGTGTACATCTTCCATCGGTAATATAAACGGAAAATCAGGAACATTTTAGTTAATTCTAATAAAAACACATTGATTTTTATCATTTGTATTGGAAACAACATTGCCATATGTCTTTTCTTGGATCTAAATAATATGAAACCTCGCTCTATGATTTGAAGTTAAAATCCTCAAATATGGTAATATAGTGACTTTTTTCACGCTATTCATGTAGTGTGATTTTACGTAAATATATTCGTTTTACCAATATATCGATACTACTTCATGTTTTCTCAGATATGTGATTTGGCCTACAAATCTCAGAATTTCGCAAATTTTGCATTTTTAAGCAAGTTTTCTTGCATTTTGTTTTGTACTAAAAATCATCAAATTTAGCAATATTTTGACCTTTATCATCCACTTTTCCTTTATGTGATTTATACAAAATATCATCGAATTAGGCAATGTTTTGCCGTTTTTCCACGTTTTTGTGAATTTTCAGTTTATTGTTATTAATTCATTAAATATACGATAAAAAAGATGCAAACACATAATTGATCAGAAAATAACCTTAAATACTTCATTTTCAATCATCTATTTGTTTCTCGTTAAAATACTGAGTAGGAGATTGAAAAGGGAAGAAGTTCTGTTTTTATTGCATATATCGACGTTTCAGCCGAATTAGAACGGTTTTACGTGTACATCTTCCATCTGTAATATAAACCGAAAATCAGGAACATTTTAGTTAATTTTAATGAAAACACATTGATTTATATCATTTGTATTAGAAGCAACATCTTTTTATGTCTTTTCTAGGGTCTAAAAAATACGAAACGTCGCTCTATGATTCGAAGTTAAAATCCTCATATTTGGTATAATAATGACTTTTTTCACGTTTTTCATGTAGTTTGATATTACGTAAATATATTCATTTTTACCAATATTTCGATACTATTTCATGTAGTATCGAGATATGTGATTTGGCCTTCTAATCTCAGATTTTCGCATAATATTGCATTTTAAGCAAGATTTCTTGCATTTTGTTCCGTACTAAAAATCATCGAATTCAGCAATATTTTGACGTTTATCATTCTCTTTTCCTTTATGTGATATAAACAAAATATCATCGAATTAGGCAATATTTTGCTGTTTTTCCACGTTTTTGTGAATTTTCAGTTTATTGCTATTAATTCATTAAATATACGATAAAAATGATGCAAACACATAATTGATTAGAAATTAACGTTAAACACTTCATTTTCAATGAACTATTTGTTTCTCGTTAAAATACTGAGTAAGATATTGAAAAGGGGAGAAGTTCTGTTTTATTGCATATATCGACGTTTCAGCCGGATTAGAGCGGTTTTACGTGTACATCTTCCATCGGTAATATAAACGGAAAATCAGGAACATTTTAGTTAATTCTAATAAAACACATTGATTTTTATCATTTGTATTGGAAACAACATTGCCATATGTCTTTTCTTGGATCTAAATAATATGAAACCTCGCTCTATGATTTGAAGTTAAAATCCTCAAATATGGTAATATAGTGACTTTTTTCACGCTATTCATGTAGTGTGATTTTACGTAAATATATTCGTTTTACCAATATATCGATACTACTTCATGTTTTCTCACGATATGTGATTTGGCCTACAAATCTCAGAATTTCGCAAATTTTGCATTTTTAAGCAAGTTTTCTTGCATTTTGTTTTGTACTAAAAATCATCAAATTTAGCAATATTTTGACCTTTATCATCCACTTTTCCTTTATGTGATTTATACAAAATATCATCGAATTAGGCAATGTTTTGCCGTTTTTCCACGTTTTTGTGAATTTTCAGTTTATTGTTATTAATTCATTAAATATACGATAAAAAAGATGCAAACACATAATTGATCAGAAAATAACCTTAAATACTTCATTTTCAATCATCTATTTGTTTCTCGTTAAAATACTGAGTAGGAGATTGAAAAGGGAAGAAGTTCTGTTTTTATTGCATATATCGACGTTTCAGCCGAATTAGAACGGTTTTACGTGTACATCTTCCATCTGTAATATAAACCGAAAATCAGGAACATTTTAGTTAATTTAATAATGAAAACACATTGATTTATATCATTTGTATTAGAAGCAACATCTTTTTATGTCTTTTAGGGTCTAAAAAATACGAAACGTCGCTCTATGATTCGAAGTTAAAATCCTCATATTTGGTATAATAATGACTTTTTTCACGTTTTTCATGTAGTTTGATATTACGTAAATATATTCATTTTTACCAATATTTCGATACTATTCATGTAGTATCGAGATATGTGATTTGGCCTTCTAATCTCAGATTTTCGCATAATATTGCATTTTAAGCAAGATTTCTTGCATTTTGTTCCGTACTAAAAATCATCGATTCAGCAATATTTTGCTGTTTTTCCACGTTTTTGTGAATTTTCAGTTTATTGCTAATAATTCATTAAATATACGATAAAAATGATGCAAACACATAATTGATTAGAAATTAAAGTTAAACACTTCATTTTCAATGAACTATTTGTTTCTCGTTAAAATACTGAGTAAGATATTGAAAAGGGGAGAAGTTCTGTTTTATTGCATATATCGACGTTTCAGCCGGATTAGAGCGGTTTTACGTGTACATCTTCCATCGGTAATATAAACGGAAAATCAGGAACATTTTAGTTAATTCTAATAAAAACACATTGATTTTTATCATTTGTATTGGAAACAACATTGCCATATGTCTTTTCTTGGATCTAAATAATATGAAACCTCGCTCTATGATTTGAAGTTAAAATCCTCAAAATGGTAATATAGTGACTTTTTTCACGCTATTCATGTAGTGTGATTTTACGTAAATATATTCGTTTTACCAATATATCGATACTACTTCATGTTTTCTCAGATATGTGATTTGGCCTACAAATCTCAGAATTTCGCAAATTTTGCATTTTTAAGCAAGTTTTCTTGCATTTTGTTTTGTACTAAAAATCATCAAATTTAGCAATATTTTGACCTTTATCATCCACTTTTCCTTTATGTGATTTATACAAAATATCATCGAATTAGGCAATGTTTTGCCGTTTTTCCACGTTTTTGTGAATTTTCAGTTTATTGTTATTAATTCATTAAATATACGATAAAAAAGATGCAAACACATAATTGATCAGAAAATAACCTTAAATACTTCATTTCAATCATCTATTTGTTTCTCGTTAAAATACTGAGTAGGAGATTGAAAAGGGAAGAAGTTCTGTTTTTATTGCATATATCGACGTTTCAGCCGAATTAGAACGGTTTTACGTGTACATCTTCCATCTGTAATATAAACCGAAAATCAGGAACATTTTAGTTAATTTTAATGAAAACACATTGATTTATATCATTTGTATTAGAAGCAACATCTTTTTATGTCTTTTAGGGGTCTAAAAAATACGAAACGTCGCTCTATGATTCGAAGTTAAAATCCTCATATTTGATAATAATGACTTTTTTCACGTTTTTCATGTAGTTGATATTACGTAAATATATTCATTTTTACCAATATTTCGATACTATTTCATGTAGTATCGAGATATGTGATTGGCCTTTCTAATCTCAGATTTTCGCATAATATTGCATTTTAAGCAAGATTTCTTGCATTTTGTTCCGTACTAAAAATCATCGATTTCAGCAATATTTTGCTGTTTTTCCACGTTTTTGTGAATTTTCAGTTTATTGCTAATAATTCATTAAATATACGATAAAAATGATGCAAACACATAATTGATTAGAAATTAAAGTTAAACACTTCATTTTCAATGAACTATTTGTTTCTCGTTAAAATACTGAGTAAGATATTGAAAAGGGGAGAAGTTCTGTTTTATTGCATATATCGACGTTTCAGCCGGATTAGAGCGGTTTTACGTGTACATCTTCCATCGGTAATATAAACGGAAAATCAGGAACATTTTAGTTAATTCTAATAAAAACACATTGATTTTTATCATTTGTATTGGAAACAACATTGCCATATGTCTTTTCTTGGATCTAAATAATATGAAACCTCGCTCTATGATTTGAAGTTAAAATCCTCAAATATGGTAATATAGTGACTTTTTTCACGCTATTCATGTAGTGTGATTTTACGTAAATATATTCGGTTTTACCAATATATCGATACTACTTCATGTTTTCTCACGATATGTGATTTGGCCTACAAATCTCAGAATTTCGCAAATTTTGCATTTTAAGCAAGTTTTCTTGCATTTTGTTTTGTACTAAAAATCATCAAATTTAGCAATATTTTGACCTTTATCATCCACTTTTCCTTTATGTGATTTATACAAAATATCATCGAATTAGGCAATGTTTTGCCGTTTTTCCACGTTTTTTGAATTTTCAGTTTATTGTTATTAATTCATTAAATATACGATAAAAAAGATGCAAACACATAATTGATCAGAAAATAACCTTAAATACTTCATTTTCAATCATCTATTTGTTTCTCGTTAAAATACTGAGTAGGAGATTGAAAAGGGAAGAAGTTCTGTTTTTATTGCATATATCGACGTTTCAGCCGAATTAGAACGGTTTTACGTGTACATCTTCCATCTGTAATATAAACCGAAAATCAGGAACATTTTAGTTAATTTTAATGAAAACACATTGATTTATATCATTTGTATTAGAAGCAACATCTTTTTATGTCTTTTCTAGGGTCTAAAAAATACGAAACGTCGCTCTATGATTCGAAGTTAAAATCCTCATATTTGGTATAATAATGACTTTTTTCACGTTTTTCATGTAGTTTGATATTACGTAAATATATTCATTTTTACCAATATTTGATACTATTTCATGTAGTATCGAGATATGTGATTTGGCCTTCTAATCTCAGATTTTCGCATAATATTGCATTTTAAGCAAGATTTCTTGCATTTTGTTCCGTACTAAAAATCATCGAATTCAGCAATATTTTGACGTTTATCATTCTCTTTTCCTTTATGTGATATAAACAAAATATCATCGAATTAGGCAATATTTTGCTGTTTTTCCACGTTTTTGTGAATTTTCAGTTTATTGCTAATAATTCATTAAATATACGATAAAAATGATGCAAACACATAATTGATTAGAAATTAAAGTTAAACACTTCATTTTCAATGAACTATTTGTTTCTCGTTAAAATACTGAGTAAGATATTGAAAAGGGGAGAAGTTCTGTTTTATTGCATATATCGACGTTTCAGCCGGATTAGAGCGGTTTTACGTGTACATCTTCCATCGGTAATATAAACGGAAAATCAGGAACATTTTAGTTAATTCTAATAAAAACACATTGATTTTTATCATTTGTATTGGAAACAACATTGCCATATGTCTTTTCTTGGATCTAAATAATATGAAACCTCGCTCTATGATTTGAAGTTAAAATCCTCAAATATGTAATATAGTGACTTTTTTCACGCTATTCATGTAGTGTGATTTTACGTAAATATATTCGGTTTTACCAATATATCGATACTACTTCATGTTTTCTCACGATATGTGATTTGGCCTACAAATCTCAGAATTTCGCAAATTTTGCATTTTAAGCAAGTTTTCTTGCATTTTGTTTTGTACTAAAAATCATCAAATTTAGCAATATTTTGACCTTTATCATCCACTTTTCCTTTATGTGATTTATACAAAATATCATCGAATTAGGCAATGTTTTGCCGTTTTTCCACGTTTTTGTGAATTTTCAGTTTATTGTATTAATTCATTAAATATACGATAAAAAAGATGCAAACACATAATTGATCAGAAAATAACCTTAAATACTTCATTTTCAATCATCTATTTGTTTCTCGTTAAAATACTGAGTAGGAGATTGAAAAGGGAAGAAGTTCTGTTTTTATTGCATATATCGACGTTTCAGCCGATTAGAACGGTTTTACGTGTACATCTTCCATCTGTAATATAAACCGAAAATCAGGAACATTTTAGTTAATTTTAATGAAAACACATTGATTTATATCATTTGTATTAGAAGCAACATCTTTTTATGTCTTTTCTAGGGTCTAAAAAATACGAAACGTCGCTCTATGATTCGAAGTTAAAATCCTCATATTTGGTATAATAATGACTTTTTTCACGTTTTTCATGTAGTTTGATATTACGTAAATATATTCATTTTTACCAATATTTCGATACTATTTCATGTAGTATCGAGATATGTGATTTGGCCTTCTAATCTCAGATTTTCGCATAATATTGCATTTTAAGCAAGATTTCTTGCATTTTGTTCCGTACTAAAAATCATCGAATTCAGCAATATTTTGACGTTTATCATTCTCTTTTCCTTTATGTGATATAAACAAAATATCATCGAATTAGGCAATATTTTGCTGTTTTTCCACGTTTTTGTGAATTTTCAGTTTATTGCTATTAATTCATTAAATATACGATAAAATGATGCAAACACATAATTGATTAGAAATTAACGTTAAACACTTCATTTTCAATGAACTATTTGTTTCTCGTTAAAATACTGAGTAAATATTGAAAAGGGGAGAAGTTCTGTTTTATTGCATATATCGACGTTTCAGCCGGATTAGAGCGGTTTTACGTGTACATCTTCCATCGGTAATATAAACGGAAAATCAGGAACATTTTAGTTAATTCTAATAAAACACATTGATTTTTATCATTTGTATTGGAAACAACATTGCCATATGTCTTTTCTTGGATCTAAATAATATGAAACCTCGCTCTATGATTTGAAGTTAAAATCCTCAAATATGGTAATATAGTGACTTTTTTCACGCTATTCATGTAGTGTGATTTTACGTAAATATATTCGTTTTTACCAATATATCGATACTACTTCATGTTTTCTCACGATATGTGATTTGGCCTACAAATCTCAGAATTTCGCAAATTTTGCATTTTAAGCAAGTTTTCTTGCATTTTGTTTTGTACTAAAAATCATCAAATTTAGCAATATTTTGACCTTTATCATCCACTTTTTTATGTGATTTATACAAAATATCATCGAATTAGGCAATGTTTTGCCGTTTTTCCACGTTTTTGTGAATTTTCAGTTTATGTTATTAATTCATTAAATATACGATAAAAAGATGCAAACACATAATTGATCAGAAAATAACCTTAAATACTTCATTTTCAATCATCTATTTGTTTCTCGTTAAAATACTGAGTAGGAGATTGAAAAGGGAAGAAGTTCTGTTTTTATTGCATATATCGACGTTTCAGCCGAATTAGAACGGTTTTACGTGTACATCTTCCATCTGTAATATAAACCGAAAATCAGGAACATTTTAGTTAATTTTAATGAAAACACATTGATTTATATCATTTGTATTAGAAGCAACATCTTTTATGTCTTTTCTAGGGTCTAAAAAATACGAAACGTCGCTCTATGATTCGAAGTTAAAATCCTCATATTTGGTATAATAATGACTTTTTTCACGTTTTTCATGTAGTTACGTAAATATATTCATTTTTACCAATATTTCGATACTATTTCATGTAGTATCGAGATATGTGATTTGGCCTTCTAATCTCAGATTTTCGCATAATATTGCATTTTAAGCAAGATTTCTTGCATTTTGTTCCGTACTAAAAATCATCGAATTCAGCAATATTTTGACGTTTATCATTCTCTTTTCCTTTATGTGATATAAACAAATATCATCGAATTAGGCAATATTTTGCTGTTTTTCCACGTTTTTGTGAATTTTCAGTTTATTGCTATTAATTCATTAAATATACGATAAAAATGATGCAAACATATAATTGATTAGAAATTAACGTTAAACACTTCATTTTCAATGAACTATTTGTTTCTCGTTAAAATACTGAGTAAGATATTGAAAAGGGGAGAAGTTCTGTTTTATTGCATATATCGACGTTTCAGCCGATTAGACGGTTTTACGTGTACATCTTCCATCGGTAATATAAACGGAAAATCAGGAACATTTTAGTTAATTCTAATAAAAACACATTGATTTTTCATTTGTATTGGAAACAACATTGCCATATGTCTTTTCTTGGATCTAAATAATATGAAACCTCGCTCTATGATTTGAAGTTAAAATCCTCAAATATGGTAATATAGTGACTTTTTTCACGCTATTCATGTAGTGTGATTTTACGTAAATATATTCGTTTTACCAATATATCGATACTACTTCATGTTTTCTCACGATATGTGATTTGGCCTACAAATCTCAGAATTTCGCAAATTTTGCATTTTTAAGCAAGTTTCTTGCATTTTGTTTTGTACTAAAAATCATCAAATTTAGCAATATTTTGACCTTTATCATCCACTTTTCCTTTATGTGATTTATACAAAATATCATCGAATTAGGCAATGTTTTGCCGTTTTTTCCACGTTTTTGTGAATTTTCAGTTTATTGTTATTAATTCATTAAATATACGATAAAAAGATGCAAACACATAATTGATCAGAAAATAACCTTAAATACTTCATTTCCAATCATCTATTTGTTTCTCGTTAAAATACTGAGTAGGAGATTGAAAAGGAAGAAGTTCTGTTTTTATTGCATATATCGACGTTTCAGATGAATTAGAACGGTTTTACGTGTACATCTTCCATCTGTAATATAACCGAAAATCAGGAACTTAGTTAATTTTATAGTTATATTAGTTAATTTTAATGAAAACACATTGATTTATATCATTTGTATTAGAAGCAACATCTTTTTATGTCTTTTCTAGGTCTAAAAAATACGAAACGTCGCTCTATGATTCGAAGTTAAAATCCTCATATTTGGTATAATAATGACTTTTTTCACGTTTTTCATGTAGTTTGATATTACGTAAATATATTCATTTTTACCAATATTTCGATACTATTCATGTAGTATCGAGATATGTGATTTGGCCTTCTAATCTCAGATTTTCGCATAATATTGCATTTTAAGCAAGATTTCTTGCATTTGTTCCGTACTAAAAATCATCGAATTCAGCAATATTTTGACGTTTATCATTCTCTTTTCCTTTATGTGATATAAACAAATTCATCGAATTAGGCAATATTTTTGCTGTTTTTCCACGTTTTTTGTGAATTTTCAGTTTATTGCTATAATTCATTAAATATACGATAAAAATGATGCAAACACATAATTGATTAGAAATTAAGTTAAACACTTCATTTTCAATGAACTATTTGTTTCTCGTTAAAATACTGAGTAGATATTTGAAAAGGGGAAATTCTGTTTTATTGCATTATCGACGTTTCAGCCGGATTAGAGCGGTTTTACGTGTACATCTTCCATCGGTATATAAACGGAAAATCAGGAACATTTTAGTTAATTCTAATAAAAACACATTGATTTTTATCATTTGTATTGGAAACAACTTGCCATATGTCCTTTTCTTGGATCTAAATAATATGAACACTCGCTCTATGATTTGAAGTTAAAATCCTCAAATATGGTAATATAGTGACTTTTTTTCACGCTATTCATGTAGTGTGATTTTACGTAAATATATTCGTTTTACCAATATATCGATACTACTTCATGTTTTCTCAGATATGTGATTTGGCCTACAAATCTCAGAATTTCGCAAATTTTGCATTTTTTAAGCAGTTTTCTTGCATTTTGTTTGTACTAAAAATCATCAAATTTAGCAATATTTTGACCTTTATCATCCACTTTTTTTGTGATTTATACAAAATATCATCGAATTAGGCAATGTTTTGCCGTTTTTCCACGTTTTTGTGAATTTTCAGTTTATTGTTATTAATTCATTAAATATACGATAAAAAAGATGCAAACACATATTGATCAGAAAATAACCTTAAATACTTCATTTTCAATCATCTATTTGTTTCTCGTTAAAATACTGAGTAGGAGATTGAAAGGGAAGAAGTTTCTGTTTTTATTGCATATATCGACGTTTCAACCGGATTAGAACGGTTTTACGTGTACATCTTCCATCTGTAATATAAACCGAAAATCAGGAACATTTTAGTTAATTTTAATGAAAACACATTGATTTATATCATTTGTATTAGAAGCAACATCTTTTTATGTCTTTTCTAGGGTCTAAAAAATACGAAACGTCGCTCTATGATTCGAAGTTAAAATCCTCATATTTGGTATAATAATGACTTTTTTCACGTTTTTTCATGTATTTGACGTAAATATATTCATTTTTACCAATATTTCGATACTATTTCATGTAGTATCGCGAGATATGTGATTTGGCCTTCTAATCTCAGATTTTCGCATAATATTGCATTTTAAGCAAGATTTCTTGCATTTTGTTCCGTACTA
>NC_091212.1:33216167-33262193 GCF_040958095.1 Procambarus clarkii
TTTTCAGTTTATTGTTATTAATTCATTAAATATACGATAAAAAGATGCAAACACATAATTGATCAGAAAATAACCTTAAATACTTCATTTCAATCATCTATTTGTTTCTCGTTAAAATACTGAGTAGGAGATTGAAAGGGAAGATGTTCTGTTTTTATTGCATATATCGACGTTTCGACCGGATTAGAACGGTTTTACGTGTACATCTTCCATCTGTAATATAAAACCGAAAATCAGGAACATTTTAGTTAATTTTAATTTAATGAAAACACATTGATTTTATCATTTGTATTAGAAGCAACATCTTTTTATGTCTTTCTAGGGTCGTAAAAAATACGAAACATCGCTCTATGATTCGAAGTTAAAATCCTCATATTTGGTATAATAATGACTTTTTTCACGTTTTTCATGTAGTTGATATTACGTAAATATATTCATTTTTACCAATATTTTGATACTATTTCATGTAGTATCGAGATATGTGATTTGGCCTTCTAATCTCAGATTTTCGCATAATATTGCATTTTAAGCAAGATTTCTTGCATTTTGTTCCGTACTAAAAATCATCGAATTCAGCAATATTTTGATGTTTATCATTATCTTTTCCTTTATGTGATATAAACCAAAATATCATCGAATTAGGCAATATTTTGCTGTTTTTCCACGGTTTTGTGAATTTCAGTTTATTGCTAATAATTCATTAAATATACGATAAAAATGATGCAAACACATAATTGATTAGAATTAAAGTTAAACACTTCATTTTCAATTAACTATTTGTTTCTCGTTAAAATACTGAGTAAGATATTGAAAAGGGGAGAAGTTCTGTTTTATTGCAAATATCGACGTTTCAGCCGGATTAGAGCGGTTTTACGTGTACATCTTCCATCGGTAATATAAACGGAAAATCAGGAACAGTTTAGTTAATTCTAATAAAAACACATTGATTTTTATCATTTTGTATTGGAAACAACATTGCCATATGTCTTTTCTTGGATCTAAATAATATGAAACCTCGCTCTATGATTTGAAGTTAAAATCCTCAAATATGGTAATATAGTGACTTTTTTCACGCTATTCATGTAGTGTGATTTTACGTAAATATATTCGGTTTTACCAATATATCGATACTACTTCATGTTTTCTCAGGATATGTGATTTGGCCTACAAATCTCAGAATTTCGCAAATTTTGCATTTTTAAGCAAGTCTTCTTGCATTTTGTTTTGTACTAAAAATCATCAAATTTAACAATATTTTGACCTTTATCATCCACTTTTCCTTTATGTGATTTATACAAAATATCATCGAATTAGGCAATGTTTTGCCGTTTTTCCACGTTTTTGTGAATTTTCAGTTTATTGTTATTAATTCATTAATATACGATAAAAAAGATGCAAACACATAATTGATCAGAAAATAACCTTAAATACTTCATTTTCAATCATCTATTTGTTTCTCGTTAAAATACTGAGTAGGAGATTGAAAAGGGAAGAAGTTCTGTTTTTATTGCATATATCGACGTTTCAGCCGAATTAGAACGGTTTTACTTGTACATCTTCCATCTATAATATAAACCGAAAATCAGGAACATTTTAGTTAATTTAAATGAAAACACATTGATTTATGTCATTTGTATTAGAAGCAACATCTTTTTATGTCTTTTCTAGGGTCTAAAAAATACGAAACGTCGCTCTATGATTCGAAGTTAAAATCCTCATATTTGGTATAATAATGACTTTTTTCACGTTTTTCATGTAGTTTGATATAACGTAAATATATTCATTTTTACCAATATTTTCGATACTATTTCATGTAGTATCGAGATATGTGATTTGGCCTTCTAATCTCAGATTTTTCGCATAATATTGCATTTTAAGCAAGATTTCTTGCATTTTGTTCCGTACTAAAAATCATCGAATTCAGCAATATTTTGACGTTTATCATTCTCTTTTCCTTTATGTGATATAAACAAAATATCATCGAATTAGGCAATATTTTGCTGTTTTTCCACGTTTTTGTGAATTTTCAGTTTATTGCTAATAATTCATTAAATATACGATAAAAATGATGCAAACACATAATTGATTAGAAATTAAAGTTAAACACTTCATTTTCAATGAACTATTTGTTTCTCGTTAAAATACTGAGTAAGATATTGAAAAGGGGAGAAGTTCTGTTTTATTGCAAATATCGACGTTTCAGCCGGATTAGAGCGGTTTTACGTGTACATCTTCCATCGGTAATATAAACGGAAAATCAGGAACATTTTAGTTAATTCTAATAAAAACACATTGATTTTTATCATTTGTATTGGAAACAACATTGCCATATGTCTTTTCTTGGATCTAAATAATATGAAACCTCGCTCTATGATTTGAAGTTAAAATCCTCAAATATGGTAATATAGTGACTTTTTTCACGCTATTCATGTAGTGTGATTTTACGTAAATATATTCGGTTTTACCAATATATCGATACTACTTCATGTTTTCTCAGGATATGTGATTTGGCCTACAAATCTCAGAATTTCGCAAATTTTGCATTTTTAAGCAAGTCTTCTTGCATTTTGTTTTGTACTAAAAATCATCAAATTTAACAATATTTTGACCTTTATCATCCACTTTTCCTTTATGTGATTTATACAAAATATCATCGAATTAGGCAATGTTTTGCCGTTTTTCCACGTTTTTGTGAATTTTCAGTTTATTGTTATTAATTCATTATATATACGATAAAAAAGATGCAAACACATAATTGATCAGAAAATAACCTTAAATACTTCATTTTCAATCATCTATTTGTTTCTCGTTAAAATACTGAGTAGGAGATTGAAAAGGGAAGAAGTTCTGTTTTTATTGCATATATCGACGTTTCAGCCGAATTAGAACGGTTTTACTTGTACATCTTCCATCTATAATATAAACCGAAAATCAGGAACATTTTAGTTAATTTAATGAAAACACATTGATTTATATCATTTGTATTAGAAGCAACATCTTTTTATGTCTTTTCTAGGGTCTAAAAAATACGAAACGTCGCTCTATGATTCGAAGTTAAAATCCTCATATTTGGTATAATAATGACTTTTTTCACGTTTTTCATGTAGTTTGATATTACGTAAATATATTCATTTTTACCAATATTTCGATACTATTTCATGTAGTATCGAGATATGTGATTTGGCCTTCTAATCTCAGATTTTCGCATAATATTGCATTTTAAGCAAGATTTCTTGCATTTTGTTCCGTACTAAAAATCATCGAATTCAGCAATATTTTGACGTTTATCATTCTCTTTTCCTTTATGTGATATAAACAAAATATCATCGAATTAGGCAATATTTTGCTGTTTTTCCACGTTTTTGTGAATTTTCAGTTTATTGCTAATAATTCATTAAATATACGATAAAAATGATGCAAACACATAATTGATTAGAAATTAAGTTAAACACTTCATTTTCAATGAACTATTTGTTTCTCGTTAAAATACTGAGTAAGATATTGAAAAGGGGAGAAGTTCTGTTTTATTGCATATATCGACGTTTCAGCCGGATTAGAGCGGTTTTACGTGTACATCTTCCATCGGTAATATAAACGGAAAATCAGGAACATTTTAGTTAATTCTAATAAAAACACATTGATTTTTATCATTTGTATTGGAAACAACATTGCCATATGTCTTTTCTTGGATCTAAATAATATGAAACCTCGCTCTATGATTTGAAGTTAAAATCCTCAAATATGGTAATATAGTGACTTTTTTCACGTTTTTCATGTAGTTTGATATTACGTAAATATATTCATTTTTACCAATATTTCGATACTACTTTCATGTAGTATCGAGATATGTGATTTGGCCTTCTAATCTCAGATTTTCGCATAATATTGCATTTTAAGCAAGATTTCTTGCATTTTGTTCCGTACTAAAAATCATCGAATTCAGCAATATTTTGACGTTTATCATTCTCTTTTCCTTTATGTGATTATAACAAAATATCATCGAATTAGGCAATATTTTGCTGTTTTTCCACGTTTTTGTGAATTTTCAGTTTATTGCTATAATTCATTAAATATACGATAAAAATGATGCAAACACATAATTGATTAGAAATTAAAGTAAACACTTCATTTTCAATGAACTATTTGTTTCTCGTTAAAATACTGAGTAGATATTGAAAAGGGGAGAAGTTCTGTTTTTATTGCATATATCGACGTTTCAGCCGGATTAGAGCGGTTTTACGTGTACATCTTCCATCGGTAATATAAACGGAAAATCAGGAACATTTTAGTTAATTCTAATAAAAACACATTGATTTTTATCATTTGTATTGGAAACAACATTGCCATATGTCTTTTCTTGGATCTAAATAATATGAAACCTCGCTCTATGATTTGAAGTTAAAATCCTCAAATATGGTAATATAGTGACTTTTTTCACGCTATTCATGTAGTGTGATTTTACGTAAATATATTCGGTTTTACCAATATATCGATACTACTTCATGTTTTCTCAGGATATGTGATTTGGCCTACAAATCTCAGAATTTCGCAAATTTTGCATTTTTAAGCAAGTTTTCTTGCATTTTGTTTTGTACTAAAAATCATCAAATTTAGCAATATTTTGACCTTTATCATCCACTTTTCCTTTATGTGATTTATATAAAATATCATCGAATTAGGCAATGTTTTGCCGTTTTTCCACGTTTTTGTGAATTTTCAGTTTATTGTTATTAATTCATTAAATATACGATAAAAAAGATGCAAACACATACTTGATCAGAAAATAACCTTAAATACTTCATTTTCAATCATCTATTTATTTCTCGTTAAAATACTGAGTAGGAGATTGAAAAGGGAAGAAGTTCTGTTTTTATTGCATATATCGACGTTTCAGCCGAATTAGAACGGTTTTACGTGTACATCTTCCATCTGTAATATAAACCGAAAATCAGGAACATTTTAGTTAATTTTAATGAAAACACATTGATTTATATCATTTGTATTAGAAGCAACATCTTTTTATGTCTTTTCTAGGGTCTAAAAAATACGAAACGTCGCTCTATGATTCGAAGTTAAAATCCTCATATTTGGTATAATAATGACTTTTTTCACGTTTTTCATGTAGTTTGATATTACGTAAATATATTCATTTTTACCAATATTTCGATACTATTTCATGTAGTATCGAGATATGTGATTTGGCCTTCTAATCTCAGATTTTCGCACAATATTGCATTTTAAGCAAGATTTCTTGCATTTTGTTCCGTACTAAAAATCATCGAATTCAGCAATATTTTGACGTTTATCATTCTCTTTTCCTTTATGTGATATAAACAAAATATCATCGAATTAGGCAATATTTTGCTGTTTTTCCACGTTTTTGTGAATTTTCAGTTTATTGCTATTAATTCATTAAATATACGATAAAAATGATGCAAACACATAATTGATTAGAAATTAACGTTAAACACTTCATTTTCAATGAACTATTTGTTTCTCGTTAAAATACTGAGTAATATATTGAAAAGGGGAGAAGTTCTGTTTTATTGCATATATCGACGTTTCAGCCGGATTAGAGCGGTTTTACGTGTACATCTTCCATCGGTAATATAAACGGAAAATCAGGAACATTTTAGTTAATTCTAATAAAAACACATTGATTTTTATCATTTGTATTGGAAACAACATTGCCATATGTCTTTTCTTGGATCTAAATAATATGAAACCTCGCTCTATGATTTGAAGTTAAAATCCTCAAATATAGTAATATAGTGACTTTTTCACGCTATTCATGTAGTGTGATTTTACGTAAATATATTCGTTTTTACCAATATATCGATACTACTTCATGTTTTCTCACGATATGTGATTTGGCCTTCAAATCTCAGAATTCCGCAAATTTTGCATTTGTAAGCAAGTTTTCTTGCATTTTGTTTTGTACAAAAAATCATCAAATTTAGCAATATTTTGACCTTTATCATCCACTTTTCCTTTATGTGATTTATACAAAATATCATCGAATTAGGCAATGTTTTGCCGTTTTTCCACGTTTTTGTTAATTTTCAGTTTATTGTTATTAATTCATTAAATATACGATAAAAAAGATGCAAACACATAATTGATCAGAAAATAACCTTAAATACTTCATTCTCAATCATCTATTTGTTTCTCGTTAAAATACTGAGTAGGAGATTGAAAAGGGAAGAAGTTCTGTTTTTATTGCATATATCGACGTTTCAGCCGAATTAGAACGGTTTTACGTGTACATCTTTCATCTGTAATATAAACCGAAAATCAGGAACATTTTAGTTAATTTTAATGAAAACACATTGATTTATATCATTTGTATTAGAAGCAACATCTTTTTATGTCTTTTCTAGGGTCTAAAAAATACGAAACGTCGCTCTATGATTCGAAGTTAAAATCCTCATATTTGGTATATTAATGACTTTTTTCACGTTTTTCATGTAGTTTGATATTACGTAAATATATTCATTTTTACCAATATTTCGATACTATTTCATGTAGTATCGAGATATGTGATTTGGCCTTCTAATCTCAGATTTTCGCATAATATTGCATTTTAAGCAAGATTTCTTGCATTTTGTTCCGTACTAAAAATCATCGAATTCAGCAATATTTTGACGTTTATCATTCTCTTTTCCTTTATGTGATATAAACAAAATATCATCGAATTAGGCAATATTTTGCTGTTTTTCCACGTTATTGTGAATTTTCAGTTTATTGCTAATAATTCATTAAATATACGATAAAAATGATGCAAACACATAATTGATTAGAAATTAAAGTTAAACACTTCATTTTCAATGAACTATTTGTTTCTCGTTAAAATACTGAGTAAGATATTGAAAAGGGGAGAAGTTCTGTTTTATTGCATATATCGACGTTTCAGCCGGATTAGAGCGGTTTTACGTGTACATCTTCCATCGGTAATATAAACGGAAAATCAGGAACATTTTAGTTAATTCTAATAAAAACACATTGATTTTTATCATTTGTATTGGAAACAACATTGCCATATGTCTTTTCTTGGATCTAAATAATATGAAACCTCGCTCTATGATTTGAAGTTAAAATCCTCAAATATGGTAATATAGTGACTTTTTTCACGCTATTCATGTAGTGTGATTTTACGTAAATATATTCGGTTTTACCAATATATCGATACTACTTCATGTTTTCTCAGGATATGTGATTTGGCCTACAAATCTCAGAATTTCGCAAATTTTGCATTTTTAAGCAAGTTTTCTTGCATTTTGTTTTGTACTAAAAATCATCAAATTTAGCAATATTTTGACCTTTATCATCCCACTTTTCCTTTATGTGATTTATACAAAATATCATCGAATTAGGCAATGTTTTGCCGTTTTTCCACGTTTTTGTTAATTTTCAGTTTATTGTTATTAATTCATTAAATATACGATAAAAAAGATGCAAACACATAATTGATCAGAAAATAACCTTAAATACTTCATTTCCAATCATCTATTTGTTTCTCGTTAAAATACTGAGTAGAAGATTGAAAAGGGAAGAAGTTCTGTTTTTATTGCATATATCGACGTTTCAACCGGATTAGAACGGTTTTACGTGTACATCTTCCATCTGTAATATAAACCGAAAATCAGGAACATTTTAGTTATTTTAATGAAAACACATTGATTTATATCATTTGTATTAGAAGCAACATCTTTTTATGTTTTTTCTAGGGTCTAAAAAATACGAAACGTCGCTCTATGATTCGAAGTTAAAATCCTCATATTTGGTATAATAATGACTTTTTTCACGTTTTTCATGTAGTTTGATATTACGTAAATATATTAATTTTTACCAATATTTCGATACTATTTCATGTAGTATCGAGATATGTGATTTGGCCTTCTAATCTCAGATTTTCGCACAATATTGCATTTTAAGCAAGATTTCTTGCATTTCGTTCCGTACTAAAAATCATCGAATTCAGCAATATTTTGACGTTTATCATTCTCTTTTCCTTTATGTGATATAAACAAAATATCATCGAATTAGGCAATATTTTGCTGTTTTTCCACGTTTTTGTGAATTTTCAGTTTATTGCTAATAATTCATTAAATATACGATAAAAATGATGCAAACACATAATTGATTAGAAATTAACGTTAAACACTTCATTTTCAATGAACTATTTGTTTCTCGTTAAAATACTGAGTAATATATTGAAAAGGGGAGAAGTTCTGTTTTATTGCATATATCGACGTTTCAGCCGGATTAGAGCGGTTTTACGTGTACATCTTCCATCGGTAATATAAACGGAAAATCAGGAATATTTTAGTTAATTCTAATAAAAACACATTGATTTTTATCATTTGTATTGGAAACAACATTGCCATATGTCTTTTCTTGGATCTAAATAATATGAAACCTCGCTCTATGATTTGAAGTTAAAATCCTCAAATATAGTAATATAGTGACTTTTTTCACGCTATTCATGTAGTGTGATTTTACGTAAATATATTCGTTTTTACCAATATATCGATACTACTTCATGTTTTCTCACGATATGTGATTTGGCCTTACAAATCTCAGAATTCCGCAAATTTTGCATTTTTAAACAAGTTTTCTTGCATTTTGTTTTGTACAAAAAATCATCAAATTTAGCAATATTTTGACCTTTATCATCCACTTTTCCTTTATGTGATTTATACAACATATCATCGAATTAGGCAATGTTTTGCCGTTTTTCCACGTTTTTGTTAATTTTCAGTTTATTGTTATTAATTCATTAAATATACGATAAAAAAGATGCAAACACATAATTGATCAGAAAATAACCTTAAATACTTCATTCTCAATCATCTATTTGTTTCTCGTTAAAATACTGAGTAGGAGATTGAAAAGGGAAGAAGTTCTGTTTTTATTGCATATATCGACGTTTCAGCCGAATTAGAACGGTTTTACGTGTACATCTTCCATCTGTAATATAAACCGAAAATCAGGAACATTTTAGTTAATTTTAATGAAAACACATTGATTTATATCATTTGTATTAGAAGCAACATCTTTTTATGTCTTTTCTAGGGTCTAAAAAATACGAAACGTCGCTCTATGATTCGAAGTTAAAATCCTCATATTTGGTATAATTAATGACTTTTTTCACGTTTTTCATGTAGTTTGATATTACGTAAATATATTCATTTTTACCAATATTTCGATACTATTTCATGTAGTATCGAGATATGTGATTTGGCCTTCTAATCTCAGATTTTCGCATAATATTGCATTTTAAGCAAGATTTCTTGCATTTTGTTCCGTACTAAAAATCATCGAATTCAGCAATATTTTGACGTTTATCATTCTCTTTTCCTTTATGTGATATAAACAAAATATCATCGAATTAGGCAATATTTTGCTGTTTTTCCACGTTTTTGTGAATTTTCAGTTTATTGCTAATTAATTCATTAAATATACGATAAAAATGATGCAAACACATAATTGATTAGAAATTAAAGTTAAACACGTCATTTTCAATGAACTATTTGTTTCTCGTTAAAATACTGAGTAATATATTGAAAAGGGGAGAAGTTCTGTTTTATTGCATATATCGACGTTTCAGCCGGATTAGAGCGGTTTTACGTGTACATCTTCCATCGGTAATATAAACGGAAAATCAGGAACATTTTAGTTAATTCTAATAAAAACACATTGATTTTTATCATTTGTATTGGAAACAACATTGCCATATGTCTTTTCTTGGATCAAAATAATATGAAACCTCGCTCTATGATTTGAAGTTAAAATCCTCAAATATGGAAATATAGTTACTTTTTTCACGCTATTCATGTAGTGTGATTTTACGTAAATATATTCGGTTTTACCAATATATCGATACTACTTCATGTTTTCTCAGGATATGTGATTTGGCCTACAAATCTCAGAATTTCGCAAATTTTGCATTTTTAAGCAAGTTTTCTTGCATTTTGTTTTGTACTAAAAATCATCAAATTTAGCAATATTTTGACCTTTATCACCCACTTTTTTTATGTGATTTATACAAAATATCATCGAATTAGGCAATGTTTTGCCGTTTTTCCACGTTTTTGTTAATTTTCAGTTTATTGTTATTAATTCATTAAATATACGATAAAAAAGATGCAAACACATAATTGATCAGAAAATAACCTTAAATACTTCATTTTCAATCATCTATTTGTTTCTCGTTAAAATACTGAGTAGAAGATTGAAAAGGGAAGAAGTTCTGTTTTTATTGCATATATCGACGTTTCAACCGGATTAGAACGGTTTTGCGTGTACATCTTCCATCTGTAATATAAACCGAAAATCAGGAACATTTTAGTTTATTTTAATGAAAACACATTGATTTATATCATTTGTATTAGAAGCAACATCTTTTTATGTCTTTTCTAGGGTCTAAAAAATACGAAACGTCGCTCTATGATTCGAAGTTAAAATCCTCATATTTGGTATAATAATGACTTTTTTCACGTTTTTCATGTAGTTTGATATTAAGTAAATTTATTCATTTTTACCAATATTTCGATACTATTTCATGTAGTATCGAGATATGTGATTTGGCCTTCTAATCTCAGATTTTCGCATAATATTGCATTTTAAGCAAGATTTCTTGCATTTTGTTCCGTACTAAAAATCATCGAATTCAGCAATATTTTGACGTTTATCATTGTGATATAAACAAAATATCATCGAATTAGGCAATATTTTGCTGTTTTTCCACGTTTTTGTGAATTTTCAGTTTATTGCTAATAATTCATTAAATATACGATAAAAATGATGCAAACACATAATTGATTAGAAATTAAAGTTAAACACTTCATTTTCAATGAACTATTTGTTTCTCGTTAAAATACTGAGTAAGATATTGAAAAGGGGAGAAGTTCTGTTTTATTGCATATATCGACGTTTCAGCCGGATTAGAGCGGTTTTACGTGTACATCTTCCATCGGTAATATAAACGGAAAATCAGGAACATTTTAGTTAATTCTAATAAATACACATTGATTTTTATCATTTGTATTGGAAACAACATTGCCATATGTCTTTTCTTGGATCTAAATAATATGAAACCTCGCTCTATGATTTGAAGTTAAAATCCTCAAATATGGTAATATAGTTACTTTTTTCACGCTATTCATGAAGTGTGATTTTACGTAAATATATTCGTTTTTACCAATATATCGATACTACTTCATGTTTTCTCAGGATATGTGATTTGGCCTACAAATCTCTGAATTTCGCAAATTTTGCATTTTTAAGCAAGTTTTCTTGCATTTTGTTTTGTACTAAAAATCATCAAATTTAGCAATATTTTGACCTTTATCATCCACTTTTCCTTTATGTGATTTATACAAAATATCATCGAATTAGGCAATGTTTTGCCGTTTTTCCACGTTTTTGTGAATTTTCAGTTTATTGTTATTAATTCATTAAATATACGATAAAAAAGATGCAAACACATAATTGGTCAGAAAATAACCTTAAATACTTCATTTTCAATCATCTATTTGTTTCTCGTTAAAATACTGAGTAGGAGATTGAAAAGGGAAGAAGTTCTGTTTTTATTGCATATATCGACGTTTCAGCCGAATTAGAACGGTTTTACGTGTACATCTTCCATCTGTAATATAAACCGAAAATCAGGAACTTAGTTAATTTTATAGTTAATTAATAGTTAATTTTAATGAAAACACATTGATTTATATCATTTGTATTAGAAGCAACATCTTTTTATGTTTTTTCTAGGGTCTAAAAAATACGAAACGTCGCTCTATGATTCGAAGTTAAAATCCTCATATTTGGTATAATAATGACTTTTTTCACGTTTTTCATGTAGTTTGATATTACGTAAATATATTCATTTTTACCAATATTTCGATACTATTTCATGTAGTATCGAGATATGTGATTTGGCCTTCTAATCTCAGATTTTCGCATAATATTGCATTTTAAGCAAGATTTCTTGCATTTTGTTCCGTACTAAAAATCATCGAATTCAGCAATATCTTGACGTTTATCATTCTCTTTTCCTTTATGTGATGTAAACAAAATATCATCGAATTAGGCAATATTTTGCTGTTTTTCCACGTTTTTGTGAATTTTCAGTTTATTGCTATTAATTCATTAAATGTACGATAAAAATGATGCAAACACATAATTGATTAGAAATTAAAGTTAAACACTTCATTTTCAATGAACTATTTGTTTCTCGTTAAAATACTGAGTAAGATATTGAAAAGGGGAGAAGTTCTGTTTTATTGCATATATCGACGTTTCAGCCGGATTAGAGCGGTTTTACGTGTACATATTCCATCGGTAATATAAACGGAAAATCAGGAACATTTTAGTTAATTCTAATAAAAACACATTGATTTTTATCATTTGTATTGGAAACAACATTGCCATATGTCTTTTCTTGGATCTAAATAATATGAAACCTCGCTCTATGATTTGAAGGTAAATCCTCAAATATGGTAATATAGTGACTTTTTTCACGCTATTCATGTAGTGTGATTTTACGTAAATATATTCGGTTTTACCAATATATCGATACTACTTCATGTTTTCTCAGGATATGTGATTTGGCCTACAAATCTCAGAATTTCGCAAATTTTGCATTTTTAAGCAAGTTTTCTTGCATTTTGTTTTGTACTAAAAATCATCAAATTTAGCAATATTTTGACCTTTATCATCCACTTTTCCTTTATGTGATTTATACAAAATATCATCGAATTAGGCAATGTTTTGCCGTTTTTCCACGTTTTTGTGAATTTTCAGTTTATTGGTATTAATTCATTAAATATACGATAAAAAAGATGCAAACACATAATTGATCAGAAAATAACCTTAAATACTTCATTTCCAATCATCTATTTGTTTCTCGTTAAAATACTGAGTAGGAGATTGAAAAGGGAAGAAGTTCTGTTTTTATTGCATATATCGACGTTTCAGCCGAATTAGAACGGTTTTACGTGTACATCTTCCATCTGTAATATAAACCGAAAATCAGGAACTTAGTTAATTTTATAGTTAATTAATAGTTAATTTTAATGAAAACACATTGATTTATATCATTTGTATTAGAAGCAACATCTTTTTATGTCTTTTAGAGGGTCTAAAAAATACGAAACGTCGCTCTATGATTCGAAGTTAAAATCCTCATATTTGGTATAATAATGACTTTTTTCACGTTTTTCATGTAGTTTGATATTACGTAAATATATTCATTTTTACCAATATTTCGATACTACTTCATGTAGTATCGAGATATGTGATTTGGCCTTCTAATCTCAGATTTTCGCATAATATTGCATTTTAAGCAAGATTTCTTGCATTTTGTTCCGTACTAAAAATCATCGAATTCAGCAATATTTTGACGTTTATCATTCTCTTTTCCTTTATGTGATATAAACAAAATATCATCGAATTAGGCAATATTTTGCTGTTTTTCCACGTTTTTGTGAATTTATTTTTCAGTTTATTGCTATTAATTCATTAAATATACGATAAAAATGATGCAAACACATAATTGATTAGAAATTAAAGTTAAACACTTCATTTTCAATGAACTATTTGTTTCTCGTTAAAATACTGAGTAATATATTGAAAAGGGGAGAAGTTCTGTTTTATTGCATATATCGACGTTTCAGCCGGATTAGAGCGGTTTTACGTGTACATCTTCCATCGGTAATATAAACGGAAAATCAGGAACATTTTAGTTAATTCTAATAAAAACACATTGATTTTTATCATTTGTATTGGAAACATCATTGCCATATGTCTTTTCTTGGATCTAAATAATACGAAACCTCGCTCTATGATTTGAAGTTAAAATCCTCAAATATAGTAATATAGTGACTTTTTTCACGCTATTCATGTAGTGTGATTTTACGTAAATATATTCGTTTTTACCAATATATCGATACTACTTCATGTTTTCTCAGGATATGTGATTTGGCCTACAAATCTCAGAATTTCGCAAATTTTGCATTTTTAAGCAAGTTTTCTTGCATTTTGTTTTGTACTAAAAATCATCAAATTTAGCAATATTTTGACCTTTATCATCCACTTTTCCTTTATGTGATTTATACAAAATATCATCGAATTAGGCAATGTTTTGCCGTTTTTCCACGTTTTTGTGAATTTTCAGTTAATGTTATTAATTCATTAAATATACGATAAAAAAGATGCAAACACATAATTGATCAGAAAATAACCTTAAATACTTCATTTTCAATCATCTATTTGTTTCTCGTTAAAATACTGAGTAGGAGATTGAAAAGGGAAGAAGTTCTGTTTTTATTGCATATATCGACGTTTCAGCCGAATTAGAACGGTTTTACGTGTACATCTTCCATCTGTAATATAAACCGAAAATCAGGAACATTTTAGTTAATTTTAATGAAAACACATTGATTTATATCATTTGTATTAGAAGCAACATCTTTTTATGTCTTTTCTAGGGTCTAAAAAATACGAAACGTCGCTCTATGATTCGAAGTTAAAATCCTCATATTTGGTATAATAATGACTTTTTTCACGTTTTTCATGTAGTTTGATATTACGTAAATATATTCATTTTTACCAATATTTTGATACTATTTCATGTAGTATCGAGATATGTGATTTGGCCTTCTAATCTCAGATTTTCGCATAATATTGCATTTTAAGCAAATTTCTTGCATTTTGTTCCGTACTAAAAATCATCGAATTCAGCAATATTTTGACGTTTATCATTCTCTTTTCCTTTATGTGATATAAACAAAATATCATCGAATTAGGCAATATTTTGCTGTTTTTCCACGTTTTTGTGAATTTTCAGTTTATTGCTAATAATTCATTAAATATACGATAAAAATGATGCAAACACATAATTGATTAGAAATTAAAGTTAAACACCTCATTTTCAATGAACTATTTGTTTCTCGTTAAAATACTGAGTAAGATATTGAAAAGGGGAGAAGTTCTGTTTTATTGCATATATCGACGTTTCAGCCGGATTAGAGCGGTTTTACGTGTACATATTCCATCGGTAATATAAACGGAAAATCAGGAACATTTTAGTTAATTCTAATAAAAACACATTGATTTTTATCATTTGTATTGGAAACAACATTGCCATATGTCTTTTCTTGGATCTAAATAATATGAAACCTCGCTCTATGATTTGAAGTTAAAATCCTCAAATATGGTAATATAGTGACTTTTTTCACGCTATTCATGTAGTGTGATTTTACGTAAATATATTCGGTTTTACCAATATATCGATACTACTTCATGTTTTCTCAGGATATATGATTTGGCCTACAAATCTCAGAATTTCGCAAATTTTGCATTTTTAAGCAAGTTTTCTTGCATTTTGTTTTGTACTAAAAATCATCAAATTTAGCAATATTTTGACCTTTATCATCCACTTTTCCTTTATGTGATATATAGAAAATATCATCGAATTAGGCAATGTTTTGCCGTTTTTCCACGTTTTTGTGAATTTTCAGTTTATTGTTATTAATTCATTAAATATACGATAAAAAAGATGCAAACACATAATTGATCAGAAAATAACCTTAAATACTTCATTTCCAATCATCTATTTGTTTCTCGTTAAAATACTGAGTAGGAGATTGAAAATGAAGAAGTTCTGTTTTTATTGCATATATCGACGTTTCAGATGAATTAGAACGGTTTTACGTGTACATCTTCCATCTGTAATATAAACCGAAAATCAGGAACTTAGTTAATTTTATAGTTAATTAATAGTTAATTTTAATGAAAACACATTGATTTATATCATTTGTATTAGAAGCAACATCTTTTTATGTCTTTTAGAGGGTCTAAAAAATACGAAACGTCGCTCTATGATTCGAAGTTAAAATCCTCATATTTGGTATAATAATGACTTTTTTCACGTTTTTCATGTAGTTTGATATTACGTAAATATATTCATTTTTACCAATATTTCGATACTACTTCATGTAGTATCGAGATATGTGATTTGGCCTTCTAATCTCAGATTTTCGCATAATATTGCATTTTAAGCAAGATTTCTTGCATTTTGTTCCGTACTAAAAATCATCGAATTCAGCAATATTTTGACGTTTATCATTCTCTTTTCCTTTATGTGATATAAACAAAATATCATCGAATTAGGCAATATTTTGCTGTTTTTCCACGTTTTTGTGAATTTTCAGTTTATTGCTATTAATTCATTAAATATACGATAAAAATGATGCAAACACATAATTGATTAGAAATTAACGTTAAACACTTCATTTTCAATGAACTATTTGTTTCTCGTTAAAATACTGAGTAATATATTGAAAAGGGGAGAAGTTCTGTTTTATTGCATATATCGACGTTTCAGCCGGATTAGAGCGGTTTTACGTGTACATCTTCCATCGGTAATATAAACGGAAAATCAGGAACATTTTAGTTAATTCTAATAAAAACACATTGATTTTTATCATTTGTATTGGAAACAACATTGCCATATGTCTTTTCTTGGATCTAAATAATATGAAACCTCGCTCTATGATTTGAAGTTAAAATCCTCAAATATAGTAATATAGTGACTTTTTTCACGCTATTCATGTAGTGTGATTTTACGTAAATATATTCGTTTTTACCAATATATAAATACTACTTCATGTTTTCTCACGATATGTGATTTGGCCTTCAAATCTCAGAATTTCGCAAATTTTGCATTTGTAAGCAAGTTTTCTTGAATTTTGTTTTGTACTAAAAATCATCAAATTTAGCAATATTTTGACCTTTATCATCCACTTTTCCTTTATGTGATTTATACAAAATATCATCGAATTTGGCAATGTTTTGCCGTTTTTCCACGTTTTTGTGAATTTTCAGTTTATTGTTATTAATTCATTAAATATACGATAAAAAAGATGCAAACACATAATTGATCAGAAAATAACCTTAAATACTTCATTTTCAATCATCTATTTGTTTCTCGTTAAAATACTGAGTAGGAGATTGAAAAGGGAAGAAGTTCTGTTTTTATTGCATATATCGACGTTTCAACCGGATTAGAACGGTTTTACGTGTACATCTTCCATCTGTAATATAAACCGAAAATCAGGAACATTTTAGTTAATTTTAATGAAAACACATTGATTTATATCATTTGTATTAGAAGCAACATCTTTTTATGTCTTTTCTAGGGTCTAAAAAATACGAAACATCGCTCTATGATTCGAAGTTAAAATCCTCATATTTGGTATAATAATGACTTTTTTCACGTTTTTCATGTAGTTTCATATTACGTAAATATATTCATTTTTACCAATATTTTGATACTATTTCATGTAGTATCGAGATATGTGATTTGGCCTTCTAATCTCAGATTTTCGCATAATATTGCATTTTTGCAAGATTTCTTGCATTTTGTTCCGTACTAAAAATCATCGAATTCAGCAATATTTTGACGTTTATCATTCTCTTTTCCTTTATGTGATATAAACAAAATATCATCGAATTAGGCAATATTTTGCTGTTTTTCCACGTTTTTGTCAATTTTCAGTTTATTGCTAATAATTCATTAAATATATGATAAAAATGATGCAAACACATAATTGATTAGAAATTAAAGTTAAACACTTTATTTTCAATGAACTATTTGTTTCTCGTTAAAATACTGAGTAAGATATTGAAAAGGGGAGAAGTTCTGTTTTATTGCATATATCGACGTTTCAGCCGGATTAGAGCGGTTTTACGTGTACATCTTCCATCGGTAATATAAACGGAAAATCAGGAACATTTTAGTTAATTCTAATAAAAACACATTGATTTTTATCATTTGTATTGGAAACAACATTGCCATATGTCTTTTCTTGGATCTAAATAATATGAAACCTCGCTCTATGATTTGAAGTTAAAATCCTCAAATATGGTAATATAGTGACTTTTTTCACGCTATTCATGTAGTGTGATTTTACGTAAATATATTCGGTTTTACCAATATATCGATACTACTTCATGTTTTCTCAGGATATGTGATTTGGCCTACAAATCTCAGAATTTCGCAAACTTTGCATTTTTAAGCAAGTTTTCTTGCATTTTGTTTTGTACTAAAAATCATCGAATTTAGCAATATTTTGACCTTTATCATCCACTTTTCCTTTATGTGATTTATACAAAATATCATCGAATTAGGCAATGTTTTGCCGTTTTTCCACGTTTTTGTGAATTTTCAGTTTATTGTTATTAATTCATTAAATATACGATAAAAAGATGCAAACACATAATTGATCAGAAAATAACCTTAAATACTTCATTTTCAATCATCTAATTGTTTCTCTTTAAAATACTGAGTAGGAGATTGAAAAGGGAAGAAGTTCTGTTTTTATTGCATATATCGACGTTTCAGCCGAATTAGAACGGTTTTACGTGTACATCTTCCATCTGTAATATAAACCGAAAATCAGGAACATTTTAGTTAATTTTAATGAAAACACATTGATTTATATCATTTGTATTAGAAGCAACATCTTTTTATGTCTTTTCTAGGGTCTAAAAAATACGAAACGTCGCTCTATGATTCGAAGTTAAAATCCTCATATTTGGTATAATAATGACTTTTTTCACGTTTTTTATGTAGTTTGATATTACGTAAATTTATTCATTTTTACCAATATTTCGATACTATTTCATGTAGTATCGAGATATGTGATTTGACCTTCTAATCTCAGATTTTCGCATAATATTGCATTTTAAGCAAGATTTCTTGCATTTTGTTCCGTACTAAAAATCATCGATTTCAGCAATATTTTGACGTTTATCATTCTCTTTTCCTTTATGTGATGTAAACAAAATATCATCGAATTAGGCAATATTTTGCTGTTTTCCACGTTTTTGTGAATTTTCAGTTTATTGCTATTAATTCATTAAATATACGATAAAAATGATGCAAACACATAATTGATTAGAAATTAACGTTAAACACTTCATTTTCAATGAACTATTTGTTTCTCGTTAAAATACTGAGTAATATATTGAAAAGGGGAGAAGTTCTGTTTTATTGCATATATCGACGTTTCAGCCGAATTAGAACGGTTTTACGTGTACATCTTCCATCTGTAATATAAACCGAAAATCAGGAACTTAGTTAATTTTATAGTTAATTAATAGTTAATTTTAATGAAAACACATTGATTTATATCATTTGTATTAGAAGCAACATCTTTTTATGTCTTTTAGAGGGTCTAAAAAATACGAAACGTCGCTCTATGATTCGAAGTTAAAATCCTCATATTTGGTATAATAATGACTTTTTTCACGTTTTTCATGTAGTTTGATATTACGTAAATATATTCATTTTTACCAATATTTCGATACTACTTCATGAAGTATCGAGATATGTGATTTGGCCTTCTAATCTCAGATTTTCGCATAATATTGCATTTTAAGCAAGATTTCTTGCATTTTGTTCCGTACTAAAAATCATCGAATTCAGCAATATTTTGACGTTTATCATTCTCTTTTCCTTTATGTGATATAAACAAAATATCATCGAATTAGGCAATATTTTGCTGTTTTTCCACGTTTTTGTGAATTTTCAGTTTATTGCTATTAATTCATTAAATATACGATAAAAATGATGCAAACACATAATTGATTAGAAATTAAAGTTAAACACTTCATTTTCAATGAACTATTTGTTTCTCGTTAAAATACTGAGAAATATATTGAAAAGGGGAGAAGTTCTGTTTTATTGCATATATCGACGTTTCAGCCGGATTAGAGCGGTTTTACGTGTACATCTTCCATCGGTAATATAAACGGAAAATCAGGAACATTTTAGTTAATTCTAATAAAAACACATTGATTTTTATCATTTGTATTGGAAACAACATTGCCATATGTCTTTTCTTGGATCTAAATAATATGAAACCTCGCTCTATGATTTGAAGTTAAAATCCTCAAATATAGTAATATAGTGACTTTTTTCACGCTATTCATGTAGTGTGATTTTACGTAAATATATTCGTTTTTACCAATATATCGATACTACTTCATGTTTTCTCAGGATATGTGATTTGGCCTACAAATCTCAGAATTTCGCAAATTTTGCATTTTTAAGCAAGTTTTCTTGCATTTTGTTTTGTACTAAAAATCATCAAATTTAGCAATATTTTGACCTTTATCATCCACTTTTCCTTTATGTGATTTATACAAAATATCATCGAATTAGGCAATGTTTTGCCGTTTTTCCACGTTTTTGTGAATTTTCAGTTTATTGTTATTAATTCATTAAATATACGATAAAAAAGATGCAAACACATAATTGATCAGAAAATAACCTTAAATACTTCATTTTCAATCATCTATTTGTTTCTCGTTAAAATACTGAGTAGGAGATTGAAAAGGGAAGAAGTTCTGTTTTTATTGCATATATCGACGTTTCAGCCGAATTAGAACGGTTTTACGTGTACATCTTCCATCTGTAATATAAACCGAAAATCAGGAACATTTTAGTTAATTTTAATGAAAACACATTGATTTATATCATTTGTATTAGAAGCAACATCTTTTTATGTCTTTTCTAGGGTCTAAAAAATACGAAACGTCGCTCTATGATTCGAAGTTAAAATCCTCATATTTGGTATAATAATGACTTTTTTCACGTTTTTCATGTAGTTTGATATTACGTAAATATATTCATTTTTACCAATATTTTGATACTATTTCATGTAGTATCGAGATATGTGATTTGGCCTTCTAATCTCAGATTTTCGCATAATATTGCATTTTAAGCAAGATTTCTTGCATTTTGTTCCGTACTAAAAATCATCGAATTCAGCAATATTTGGACGTTTATCATTCTCTTTTCCTTTATGTGATATAAACAAAATATCATCGAATTAGGCAATATTTTGCTGTTTTTCCACGTTTTTGTGAATTTTCAGTTTATTGCTAATAATTCATTAAATATACGATAAAAATGATGCAAACACATAATTGATTAGAAATTAAAGTTAAACACTTCATTTTCAATGAAATATTTGTTTCTCGTTAAAATACTGAGTAAGATATTGAAAAGGGGAGAAGTTCTGTTTTATTGCATATATCGACGTTTCAGCCGGATTAGAGCGGTTTTACGTGTACATATTCCATCGGTAATATAAACGGAAAATCAGGAACATTTTAGTTAATTCTAATAAAAACACATTGATTTTTATCATTTGTATTGGAAACAACATTGCCATATGTCTTTTCTTGGATCTAAATAATATGAAACCTCGCTCTATGATTTGAAGTTAAAATCCTCAAATATGGTAATATAGTGACTTTTTTCACGCTATTCATGTAGTGTGATTTTACGTAAATATATTCGGTTTTACCAATATATCGATACTACTTCATGTTTTCTCAGGATATGTGATTTGGCCTACAAATCTCAGAATTTCGCAAATTTTGCATTTTTAAGCAAGTTTTCTTGCATTTTGTTTTGTACTAAAAATCATCAAATTTAGCAATATTTTGACCTTTATCATCCACTTTTCCTTTATGTGATTTATACAAAATATCATGGAATTAGGCAATGTTTTGCCGTTTTTCCACGTTTTTGTGAATTTTCAGTTTATTGTTATTAATTCATTAAATATACGATAAAAAAGATGCAAACACATAATTGATCAGAAAATAACCTTAAATACTTCATTTCCAATCATCTATTTGTTTCTCGTTAAAATACTGAGTAGGAGATTGAAAAGGGAAGAAGTTCTGTTTTTATTGCATATATCGACGTTTCAGATGAATTAGAACGGTTTTACGTGTACATCTTCCATCTGTAATATAAACCGAAAATCAGGAACTTAGTTAATTTTATAGTTAATTAATAGTTAATTTTAATGAAAACACATTGATTTATATCATTTGTATTAGAAGCAACATCTTTTTATGTCTTTTAGAGGGTCTAAAAAATACGAAACGTCGCTCTATGATTCGAAGTTAAAATCCTCATATTTGGTATAATAATGATTTTTTTCACGTTTTTCATGTAGTTTGATATTACGTAAATATATTCATTTTTACCAATATTTCGATACTACTTCATGTAGTATCGAGATATGTGATTTGGCCTTCTAATCTCAGATTTTCGCATAATATTGCATTTTAAGCAAGATTTCTTGCATTTTGTTCCGTACTAAAAATCATCGAATTCAGCAATATTTTGACGTTTATCATTCTCTTTTCCTTTATGTGATATAAACAAAATATCATCGAATTAGGCAATATTTTGCTGTTTTTCCACGTTTTTGTGAATTTTCAGTTTATTGCTAATAATTCATTAAATATACGATAAAAATGATGCAAACACATAATTGATTAGAAATTAACGTTAAACACTTCATTTTCAATGAACTATTTGTTTCTCGTTAAAATACTGAGTAATATATTGAAAAGGGGAGAAGTTCTGTTTTATTGCATATATCGACGTTTCAGCCGGATTAGAGCGGTTTTACGTGTACATCTTCCATCGGTAATATAAACGGAAAATCAGGAACATTTTAGTTAATTCTAATAAAAACACATTGATTTTTATCATTTGTATTGGAAACAACATTGCCATATGTCTTTTCTTGGATCTAAATAATATAAAACCTCGCTCTATGATTTGAAGTTAAAATCCTCAAATATAGTAATATAGTGACTTTTTTCACGCTATTCATGTAGTGTGATTTTACGTAAATATATTCGTTTTTACCAATATATCAATACTACTTCATGTTTTCTCACGATATGTGATTTGGCCTTCAAACCTCAGAATTTCGCAAATTTTGCATTTGTAAGCAAGTTTTCTTGCATTTTGTTTTGTACTAAAAATCATCAAATTTAGCAATATTTTGACCTTTATCATCCACTTTTCCTTTATGTGATTTATACAAAATATCATCGAATTAGGCAATGTTTTGCCGTTTTTCCACGTTTTTGTGAATTTTCAGTTTATTGTTATTAATTCATTAAATATACGATAAAAAAGATGCAAACACATAATTGATCAGAAAATAACCTTAAATACTTCATTTTCAATCATCTATTTGTTTCTCGTTAAAATACTGAGTAGGAGATTGAAAAGGGAAGAAGTTCTGTTTTTATTGCATATATCGACGTTTCAACCGGATTAGAACGGTTTTACGTGTACATCTTCCATCTGTAATATAAACCGAAAATCAGGAACATTTTAGTTAATTTTAATGAAAACACATTGATTTATATCATTTGTATTAGAAGCAACATCTTTTTATGTCTTTTCTAGGGTCTAAAAAATACGAAACATCGCTCTATGATTCGAAGTTAAAATCCTCATATTTGGTATAATAATGACTTTTTTACGTTTTTCATGTAGTTTCATATTACGTAAATATATTCATTTTTACCAATATTTTGATACTATTTCATGTAGTATCGAGATATGTGATTTGGCCTTCTAATCTCAGATTTTCGCATAATATTGCATTTTAAGCAAGATTTCTTGCATTTTGTTCCGTACTAAAAATCATCGAATTCAGCAATATTTTGACGTTTATCATTCTCTTTTCCTTTATGTGATATAAACAAAATATCATCGAATTAGGCAATATTTTGCTGTTTTTCCACGTTTTTGTGAATTTTCAGTTTATTGCTAATAATTCATTAAATATATGATAAAAATGATGCAAACACATAATTGATTAGAAATTAAAGTTAAACACTTCATTTTCAATGAACCATTTGTTTCTCTTTAAAATACTGAGTAAGATATTGAAAAGGGGAGAAGTTCTGTTTTATTGCATATATCGACGTTTCAGCCGGATTAGAGCGGTTTTACGTGTACATCTTCCATCGGTAATATAAACGGAAAATCAGGAACATTTTAGTTAATTCTAATAAAAACACATTGATTTTTATCATTTGTATTGGAAACAACATTGCCATATGTCTTTTCTTGGATCTAAATAATATGAAACCTCGCTCTATGATTTGAAGTTAAAATCCTCAAATATGGTAATATAGTGACTTTTTTCACGCTATTCATGTAGTGTGATTTTACGTAAATATATTCGGTTTTACCAATATATCGATACTACTTCATGTTTTCTCAGGATATGTGATTTGGCCTACAAATCTCAGAATTTCGCAAACTTTGCATTTTTAAGCAAGTTTTCTTGCATTTTGTTTTGTACTAAAAATCATCGAATTTAGCAATATTTTGACCTTTATCATCCACTTTTCCTTTATGTGATTTATACAAAATATCATCGAATTAGGCAATGTTTTGCCGTTTTTCCACGTTTTTGTGAATTTTCAGTTTATTGTTATTAATTCATTAAATATACGATAAAAAGATGCAAACACATAATTGATCAGAAAATAACCTTAAATACTTCATTTTCAATCATCTAATTGTTTCTCTTTAAAATACTGAGTAGGAGATTGAAAAGGGAAGAAGTTCTGTTTTTATTGCATATATCGACGTTTCAGCCGAATTAGAACGGTTTTACGTGTACATCTTCCATCTGTAATATAAACCGAAAATCAGGAACATTTTAGTTAATTTTAATGAAAACACATTGATTTATATCATTTGTATTAGAAGCAACATCTTTTTATGTCTTTTCTAGGGTCTAAAAAATACGAAACGTCGCTCTATGATTCGAAGTTAAAATCCTCATATTTGGTATAATAATGACTTTTTTCACGTTTTTCATGTAGTTTGATATTACGTAAATTTACTCATTTTTACCAATATTTCGATACTATTTCATGTAGTATCGAGATATGTGATTTGGCCTTCTAATCTCAGATTTTCGCATAATATTGCATTTTAAGCAAGATTTCTTGCATTTTGTTCCGTACTAAAAATCATCGATTTCAGCAATATTTTGACGTTTATCATTCTCTTTTCCTTTATGTGATGTAAACAAAATATCATCGAATTAGGCAATATTTTGCTGTTTTCCACGTTTTTGTGAATTTTCAGTTTATTGCTATTAATTCATTAAATATACGATAAAAATGATGCAAACACATAATTGATTAGAAATTAACGTTAAACACTTCATTTTCAATGAACTATTTGTTTCTCGTTAAAATACTGAGTAATATATTGAAAAGGGGAGAAGTTCTGTTTTATTGCTTATATCGACGTTTCAGCCGAATTAGAACAGTTTTACGTGTACATCTTCCATCTGTAATATAAACCGAAAATCAGGAACTTAGTTAATTTTATAGTTAATTAATAGTTAATTTTAATGAAAACACATTGATTTATATCATTTGTATTAGAAGCAACATCTTTTTATGTCTTTTAGAGGGTCTAAAAAATACGAAACGTCGCTCTATGATTCGAAGTTAAAATCCTCATATTTGGTATAATAATGACTTTTTTCACGTTTTTCATGTAGTTTGATATTACGTAAATATATTCATTTTTACCAATATTTCGATACTACTTCATGTAGTATCAAGATATGTGATTTGGCCTTCTAATCTCAGATTTTCGCATAATATTGCATTTTAAGCAAGATTTCTTGCATTTTGTTCCGTACTAAAAATCATCGAATTCAGCAATATTTTGACGTTTATCATTCTCTTTTCCTTTATGTGATATAAACAAAATATCATCGAATTAGGCAATATTTTGCTGTTTTTCCACGTTTTTGTGAATTTTCAGTTTATTGCTATTAATTCATTAAATATACGATAAAAATGATGTAAACACATAATTGATTAGAAATTAAAGTTAAACACTTCATTTTCAATGAACTATTTGTTTCTCGTTAAAATACTGAGTAATATATTGAAAAGGGGAGAAGTTCTGTTTTATTGCATATATCGACGTTTCAGCCGGATTAGAGCGGTTTTACGTGTACATCTTCCATCGGTAATATAAACGGAAAATCAGGAACATTTTAGTTAATTCTAATAAAAACACATTGATTTTTATCATTTGTATTGGAAACAACATTGCCATATGTCTTTTCTTGGATCTAAATAATATGAAACCTCGCTCTATGATTTGAAGTTAAAATCCTCAAATATAGTAATATAGTGACTTTTTTCACGCTATTCATGTAGTGTGATTTTACGTAAATATATTCGTTTTTACCAATATATCAATACTACTTCATGTTTTCTCACGATATGTGATTTGGCCTTCAAATCTCAGAATTTCGCAAATTTTGCATTTGTAAGCAAGTTTTCTTGCATTTTGTTTTGTACTAAAAATCATCAAATTTAGCAATATTTTGACCTTTATCATCCACTTTTCCTTTATGTGATTTATACAAAATATCATCGAATTAGGCAATGTTTTGCCGTTTTTCCACGTTTTTGTGAATTTTCAGTTTATTGTTATTAATTCATTAAATATACGATAAAAAAGATGCAAACACATAATTGATCAGAAAATAACCTTAAATACTTCATTTTCAATCATCTATTTGTTTCTCGTTAAAATACTGAGTAGGAGATTGAAAAGGGAAGAAGTTCTGTTTTTATTGCATATATCGACGTTTCAACCGGATTAGAACGGTTTTACGTGTACATCTTCCATCTGTAATATAAACCGAAAATCAGGAACATTTTAGTTAATTTTAATGAAAACACATTGATTTATATCATTTGTATTAGAAGCAACATCTTTTTATGTCTTTTCTAGGGTCTAAAAAATACGAAACATCGCTCTATGATTCGAAGTTAAAATCCTCATATTTGGTATAATAATGACTTTTTTCACGTTTTTCATGTAGTTTCATATTACGTAAATATATTCATTTTTACCAATATTTTGATACTATTTCATGTAGTATCGAGATATGTGATTTGGCCTTCTAATCTCAGATTTTCGCATAATATTGCATTTTAAGCAAGATTTCTTGCATTTTGTTCCGTACTAAAAATCATCGAATTCAGCAATATTTTGACGTTTATCATTCTCTTTTCCTTTATGTGATATAAACAAAATATCATCGAATTAGGCAATATTTTGCTGTTTTTCCACGTTTTTGTGAATTTTCAGTTTATTGCTAATAATTCATTAAATATATGATAAAAATGATGCAAACACATAATTGATTAGAAATTAAAGTTAAACACTTTATTTTCAATGAACTATTTGTTTCTCGTTAAAATACTGAGTAAGATATTGAAAAGGGGAGAAGTTCTGTTTTATTGCATATATCGACGTTTCAGCCGGATTAGAGCGGTTTTACGTGTACATCTTCCATCGGTAATATAAACGGAAAATCAGGAACATTTTAATTAATTCTAATAAAAACACATTGATTTTTATCATTTGTATTGGAAACAACATTGCCATATGTCTTTTCTTGGATCTAAATAATATGAAACCTCGCTCTATGATTTGAAGTTAAAATCCTCAAATATGGTAATATAGTGACTTTTTTCACGCTATTCATGTAGTGTGATTTTACGTAAATATATTCGGTTTTACCAATATATCGATACTACTTCATGTTTTCTCAGGATATGTGATTTGGCCTACAAATCTCAGAATTTCGCAAACTTTGCATTTTTAAGCAAGTTTTCTTGCATTTTGTTTTGTACTAAAAATCATCGAATTTAGCAATATTTTGACCTTTATCATCCACTTTTCCTTTATGTGATTTATACAAAATATCATCGAATTAGGCAATGTTTTGCCGTTTTTCCACGTTTTTGTGAATTTTCAGTTTATTGTTATTAATTCATTAAATATACGATAAAAAGATGCAAACACATAATTGATCAGAAAATAACGTTAAATACTTCATTTTCAATCATCTAATTGTTTCTCTTTAAAATACTGAGTAGGTGATTGAAAAGGGAAGAAGTTCTGTTTTTATTGCATATATCGACGTTTCAGCCGAATTAGAACGGTTTTACGTGTACATCTTCCATCTGTAATATAAACCGAAAATCAGGAACATTTTAGTTAATTTTAATGAAAACACATTGATTTATATCATTTGTATTAGAAGCAACATCTTTTTATGTCTTTTCTAGGGTCTAAAAAATACGAAACGTCGCTCTATGATTCGAAGTTAAAATCCTCATATTTGGTATAATAATGACTTTTTTCACGTTTTTCATGTAGTTTGATATTACGTAAATTTATTCATTTTTACCAATATTTCGATACTATTTCATGTAGTATCGAGATATGTGATTTGGCCTTCTAATCTCAGATTTTCGCATAATATTGCATTTTAAGCAAGATTTCTTGCATTTTGTTCCGTACTAAAAATCATCGATTTCAGCAATATTTTGACGTTTATCATTCTCTTTTCCTTTATGTGATGTAAACAAAATATCATCGAATTAGGCAATATTTTGCTGTTTTCCACGTTTTTGTGAATTTTCAGTTTATTGCTATTAATTCATTAAATATACGATAAAAATGATGCAAACACATAATTGATTAGAAATTAACGTTAAACACTTCATTTTCAATGAACTATTTGTTTCTCGTTAAAATACTGAGTAATATATTGAAAAGGGGAGAAGTTCTGTTTTATTGCATATATCGACGTTTCAGCCGAATTAGAACAGTTTTACGTGTACATCTTCCATCTGTAATATAAACCGAAAATCAGGAACTTAGTTAATTTTATAGTTAATTAATAGTTAATTTTAATGAAAACACATTGATTTATATCATTTGTATTAGAATCAACATCTTTTTATGTCTTTTAGAGGGTCTAAAAAATACGAAACGTCGCTCTATGATTCGAAGTTAAAATCCTCATATTTGGTATAATAATGACTTTTTTCACGTTTTTCATGTAGTTTGATATTACGTAAATATATTCATTTTTACCAATATTTCGATACTACTTCATGTAGTATCGAGATATGTGATTTGGCCTTCTAATCTCAGATTTTCGCATAATATTGCATTTTAAGCAAGATTTCTTGCATTTTGTTCCGTACTAAAAATCATCGAATTCAGCAATATTTTGACGTTTATCATTCTCTTTTCCTTTATGTGATATAAACAAAATATCATCGAATTAGGCAATATTTTGCTGTTTTTCCACGTTTTTGTGAATTTTCAGTTTATTGCTATTAATTCATTAAATATACGATAAAAATGATGTAAACACATAATTGATTAGAAATTAAAGTTAAACACTTCATTTTCAATGAACTATTTGTTTCTCGTTAAAATACTGAGTAATATATTGAAAAGGGGAGAAGTTCTGTTTTATTGCATATATCGACGTTTCAGCCGGATTAGAGCGGTTTTACGTGTACATCTTCCATCGGTAATATAAACGGAAAATCAGGAACATTTTAGTTAATTCTAATAAAAACACATTGATTTTTATCATTTGTATTGGAAACAACATTGCCATATGTCTTTTCTTGGATCTAAATAATATGAAACCTCGCTCTATGATTTGAAGTTAAAATCCTCAAATATAGTAATATAGTGACTTTTTTCACGCTATTCATGTAGTGTGATTTTACGTAAATATATTCGTTTTTACCAATATATCGATACTACTTCATGTTTTCTCAGGATATGTGATTTGGCCTACAAATCTCAGAATTTCGCAAATTTTGCATTTTTAAGCAAGTTTTCTTGCATTTTGTTTTGTACTAAAAATCATCAAATTTAGCAATATTTTGACCTTTATCATCCACTTTTCCTTTATGTGATTTATACAAAATATCATCGAATTAGGCAATGTTTTGCCGTTTTTCCACGTTTTTGTGAATTTTCAGTTTATTGTTATTAATTCATTAAATATACGATAAAAAAGATGTAAACACATAATTGATCAGAAAATAACCTTAAATACTTCATTTTCAATCATCTATTTGTTTCTCGTTAAAATACTGAGTAGGAGATTGAAAAGGGAAGAAGTTCTGTTTTTATTTCATATATCGACGTTTCAGCCGAATTAGAACGGTTTTACGTGTACATCTTCCATCTGTAATATAAACCGAAAATCAGGAACATTTTAGTTAATTTTAATGAAAACACATTGATTTATATCATTTGTATTAGAAGCAACATCTTTTTATGTCTTTTCTAGGGTCTAAAAAATACGAAACGTCGCTCTATGATTCGAAGTTAAAATCCTCATATTTGGTATAATAATGACTTTTTTCACGTTTTTCATGTAGTTTGATATTACGTAAATATATTCATTTTTACCAATATTTTGATACTATTTCATGTAGTATCGAGATATGTGATTTGGCCTTCTAATCTCAGATTTTCGCATAATATTGCATTTTAAGCAAGATTTCATGCATTTTGTTCCGTACTAAAAATCATCGAATTCAGCAATATTTTGACGTTTATCATTCTCTTTTCCTTTATGTGATATAAACAAAATATCATCGAATTAGGCAATATTTTGCTGTTTTTCCACGTTTTTGTGAATTTTCAGTTTATTGCTATTAATTCATTAAATATACGATAAAAATGATGCAAACACATAATTGATTAGAAATTAAAGTTAAACACTTCATTTTCAATGATCAATTTGTTTCTCGTTAAAATACTGAGTAATATATTGAAAAGGGGAGAAGTTCTGTTTTATTGCATATATCGACGTTTCAGCCGGATTAGAGCGGTTTTACGTGTACATCTTCCATCGGTAATATAAACGGAAAATCAGGAACATTTTAGTTAATTCTAATAAAAACACATTGATTTTTATCATTTGTATTGGAAACAACATTGCCATATGTCTTTTCTTGGATCTAAATAATATGAAACCTCGCTCTATGATTTGAAGTTAAAATCCTCAAATATAGTAATATAGTGACTTTTTTCACGCTATTCATGTAGTGTGATTTTACGTAAATATATTCGTTTTTACCAATATATCGATACTACTTCATGTTTTCTCAGGATATGTGATTTGGCCTACAAATCTCAGAATTTCGCAAATTTTGCATTTTTAAGCAAGTTTTCTTGCATTTTGTTTTGTACTAAAAATCATCAAATTTAGCAATATTTTGACCTTTATCATCCACTTTTCCTTTATGTGATTTATACAAAATATCATAGAATTAGGCAATGTTTTGCCGTTTTTCCACGTTTTTGTGAATTTTCAGTTTATTGTTATTAATTCATTAAATATACGATAAAAAAGATGCAAACACATAATTGATCAGAAAATAACCTTAAATACTTCATTTCCAATCATCTATTTGTTTCTCGTTAAAATACTGAGTAGGAGATTGAAAAGGGAAGAAGTTCTGTTTTTATTGCATATATCGACGTTTCAGATGAATTAGAACGGTTTTACGTGTACATCTTCCATCTGTAATATAAACCGAAAATCAGGAACTTAGTTAATTTTATAGTTAATTAATAGTTAATTTTAATGAAAACACATTGATTTATATCATTTGTATTAGAAGCAACATCTTTTTATGTCTTTTAGAGGGTCTAAAAAATACGAAACGTCGCTCTATGATTCGAAGTTAAAATCCTCATATTTGGTATAATAATGATTTTTTTCACGTTTTTCATGTAGTTTGATATTACGTAAATATATTCATTTTTACCAATATTTCGATACTACTTCATGTAGTATCGAGATATGTGATTTGGCCTTCTAATCTCAGATTTTCGCATAATATTGCATTTTAAGCAAGATTTCTTGCATTTTGTTCCGTACTAAAAATCATCGAATTCAGCAATATTTTGACGTTTATCATTCTCTTTTCCTTTATGTGATATAAACAAAATATCATCGAATTAGGCAATATTTTGCTGTTTTTCCACGTTTTTGTGAATTTTCAGTTTATTGCTAATAATTCATTAAATATATGATAAAAATGATGCAAACACATAATTGATTAGAAATTAAAGTTAAACACTTTATTTTCAATGAACTATTTGTTTCTCGTTAAAATACTGAGTAAGATATTGAAAAGGGGAGAAGTTCTGTTTTATTGCATATATCGACGTTTCAGCCGGATTAGAGCGGTTTTACGTGTACATCTTCCATCGGTAATATAAACGGAAAATCAGGAACATTTTAGTTAATTCTAATAAAAACACATTGATTTTTATCATTTGTATTGGAAACAACATTGCCATATGTCTTTTCTTGGATCTAAATAATATGAAACCTCGCTCTATGATTTGAAGTTAAAATCCTCAAATATGGTAATATAGTGACTTTTTTCACGCTATTCATGTAGTGTCATTTTACGTAAATATATTCGGTTTTACCAATATATCGATACTACTTCATGTTTTCTCAGGATATGTGATTTGGCCTACAAATCTCAGAATTTCGCAAACTTTGCATTTTTAAGCAAGTTTTCTTGCATTTTGTTTTGTACTAAAAATCATCGAATTTAGCAATATTTTGACCTTTATCATCCACTTTTCCTTTATGTGATTTATACAAAATATCATCGAATTAGGCAATGTTTTGCCGTTTTTCCACGTTTTTGTGAATTTTCAGTTTATTGTTATTAATTCATTAAATATACGATAAAAAGATGCAAACACATAATTGATCAGAAAATAACCTTAAATACTTCATTTTCAATCATCTAATTGTTTCTCTTTAAAATACTGAGTAGGAGATTGAAAAGGGAAGAAGTTCTGTTTTTATTGCATATATCGACGTTTCAGCCGAATTAGAACGGTTTTACGTGTACATCTTCCATCTGTAATATAAACCGAAAATCAGGAACATTTTAGTTAATTTTAATGAAAACACATTGATTTATATCATTTGTATTAGAAGCAACATCTTTTTATGTCTTTTCTAGGGTCTAAAAAATACGAAACGTCGCTCTATGATTCGAAGTTAAAATCCTCATATTTGGTATAATAATGACTTTTTTCACGTTTTTCATGTAGTTTGATATTACGTAAATTTATTCATTTTTACCAATATTTCGATACTATTTCATGTAGTATCGAGATATGTGATTTGGCCTTCTAATCTCAGATTTTCGCATAATATTGCATTTTAAGCAAGATTTCTTGCATTTTGTTCCGTACTAAAAATCATCGATTTCAGCAATATTTTGACGTTTATCATTCTCTTTTCCTTTATGTGATGTAAACAAAATATCATCGAATTAGGCAATATTTTGCTGTTTTCCACGTTTTTGTGAATTTTCAGTTTATTGCTATTAATTCATTAAATATACGATAAAAATGATGCAAACACATAATTGATTAGAAATTAACGTTAAACACTTCATTTTCAATGAACTATTTGTTTCTCGTTAAAATACTGAGTAATATATTGAAAAGGGGAGAAGTTCTGTTTTATTGCATATATCGACGTTTCAGCCGAATTAGAACAGTTTTACGTGTACATCTTCCATCTGTAATATAAACCGAAAATCAGGAACTTAGTTAATTTTATAGTTAATTAATAGTTAATTTTAATGAAAACACATTGATTTATATCATTTGTATTAGAAGCAACATCTTTTTATGTCTTTTAGAGGGTCTAAAAAATACGAAACGTCGCTCTATGATTCGAAGTTAAAATCCTCATATTTGGTATAATAATGATTTTTTTCACGTTTTTCATGTAGTTTGATATTACGTAAATATATTCATTTTTACCAATATTTCGATACTACTTCATGTAGTATCGAGATATGTGATTTGGCCTTCTAATCTCAGATTTTCGCATAATATTGCATTTTAAGCAAGATTTCTTGCATTTTGTTCCGTACTAAAAATCATCGAATTCAGCAATATTTTGACGTTTATCATTCTCTTTTCCTTTATGTGATATAAACAAAATATCATCGAATTAGGCAATATTTTGCTGTTTTTCCACGTTTTTGTGAATTTTCAGTTTATTGCTATTAATTCATTAAATATACGATAAAAATGATGTAAACACATAATTGATTAGAAATTAAAGTTAAACACTTCATTTTCAATGAACTATTTGTTTCTCGTTAAAATACTGAGTAATATATTGAAAAGGGGAGAAGTTCTGTTTTATTGCATATATCGACGTTTCAGCCGGATTAGAGCGGTTTTACGTGTACATCTTCCATCGGTAATATAAACGGAAAATCAGGAACATTTTAGTTAATTCTAATAAAAACACATTGATTTTTATCATTTGTATTGGAAACAACATTGCCATATGTCTTTTCTTGGATCTAAATAATATGAAACCTCGCTCTATGATTTGAAGTTAAAATCCTCAAATATAGTAATATAGTGACTTTTTTCACGCTATTCATGTAGTGTGATTTTACGTAAATATATTCGTTTTTACCAATATATCGATACTACTTCATGTTTTCTCAGGATATGTGATTTGGCCTACAAATCTCAGAATTTCGCAAATTTTGCATTTTTAAGCAAGTTTTCTTGCATTTTGTTTTGTACTAAAAATCATCAAATTTAGCAATATTTTGACCTTTATCATCCACTTTTCCTTTATGTGATTTATACAAAATATCATCGAATTAGGCAATGTTTTGCCGTTTTTCCACGTTTTTGTGAATTTTCAGTTTATTGTTATTAATTCATTAAATATACGATAAAAAAGATGTAAACACATAATTGATCAGAAAATAACCTTAAATACTTCATTTTCAATCATCTATTTGTTTCTCGTTAAAATACTGAGTAGGAGATTGAAAAGGGAAGAAGTTCTGTTTTTATTTCATATATCGACGTTTCAGCCGAATTAGAACGGTTTTACGTGTACATCTTCCATCTGTAATATAAACCGAAAATCAGGAACATTTTAGTTAATTTTAATGAAAACACATTGATTTATATCATTTGTATTAGAAGCAACATCTTTTTATGTCTTTTCTAGGGTCTAAAAAATACGAAACGTCGCTCTATGATTCGAAGTTAAAATCCTCATATTTGGTATAATAATGACTTTTTTCACGTTTTTCATGTAGTTTGATATTACGTAAATATATTCATTTTTACCAATATTTTGATACTATTTCATGTAGTATCGAGATATGTGATTTGGCCTTCTAATCTCAGATTTTCGCATAATATTGCATTTTAAGCAAGATTTCTTGCATTTTGTTCCGTACTAAAAATCATCGAATTCAGCAATATTTTGACGTTTATCATTCTCTTTTCCTTTATGTGATATAAACAAAATATCATCGAATTAGGCAATATTTTGCTGTTTTTCCACGTTTTTGTGAATTTTCAGTTTATTGCTAATAATTCATTGAATATACGATAAAAATGATGCAAACACATAATTGATTAGAAATTAAAGTTAAACACTTCATTTTCAATGAACTATTTGTTTCTCGTTAAAATACTGAGTAAGATATTGAAAAGGGGAGAAGTTCTGTTTTATTGCATATATCGACGTTTCAGCCGGATTAGAGCGGTTTTACGTGTACATATTCCATCGGTAATATAAACGGAAAATCAGGAACATTTTAGTTAATTCTAATAAAAACACATTGATTTTTATCATTTGTATTGGAAACAACATTGCCATATGTCTTTTCTTGGATCTAAATAATATGAAACCTCGCTCTATGATTTGAAGTTAAAATCCTCAAATATGGTAATATAGTGACTTTTTTCACGCTATTCATGTAGTGTGATTTTACGTAAATATATTCGGTTTTACCAATATATCGATACTACTTCATGTTTTCTCAGGATATGTGATTTGGCCTACAAATCTCAGAATTTCGCAAATTTTGCATTTTTAAGCAAGTTTTCTTGCATTTTGTTTTGTACTAAAAATCATCAAATTTAGCAATATTTTGACCTTTATCATCCACTTTTCCTTTATGTGATTTATACAAAATATCATCGAATTAGGCAATGTTTTGCCGTTTTTCCACGTTTTTGTGAATTTTCAGTTTATTGTTATTAATTCATTAAATATACGATAAAAAAGATGCAAACACATAATTGATCAGAAAATAACCTTAAATACTTCATTTCCAATCATCTATTTGTTTCTCGTTAAAATACTGAGTAGGAGATTGAAAAGGGAAGAAGTTCTGTTTTTATTGCATATATCGACGTTTCAGATGAATTAGAACGGTTTTACGTGTACATCTTCCATCTGTAATATAAACCGAAAATCAGGAACTTAGTTAATTTTATAGTTAATTAATAGTTAATTTTAATGAAAACACATTGATTTATATCATTTGTATTAGAAGCAACATCTTTTTATGTCTTTTACAGGGTCTAAAAAATACGAAACGTCGCTCTATGATTCGAAGTTAAAATCCTCATATTTGGTATAATAATGACTTTTTTCACGTTTTTCATGTAGTTTGATATTACGTAAATATATTCATTTTTACCAATATTTCGATACTACTTCATGTAGTATCGAGATATGTGATTTGGCCTTCTAATCTCAGATTTTCGCATAATATTGCATTTTAAGCAAGATTTCTTGCATTTTGTTCCGTACTAAAAATCATCGAATTCAGCAATATTTTGACGTTTATCATTCTCTTTTCCTTTATGTGATATAAACAAACTATCATCGAATTAGGCAATATTTTGCTGTTTTTCCACGTTTTTGTGAATTTTCAGTTTATTGCTATTAATTCATTAAATATACGATAAAAATGATGCAAACACATAATTGATTAGAAATTAACGTTAAACACTTCATTTTCAATGAACTATTTGTTTCTCGTTAAAATACTGAGTAATATATTGAAAAGGGGAGAAGTTCTGTTTTATTGCATATATCGACGTTTCAGCCGGATTAGAGCGGTTTTACGTGTACATCTTCCATCGGTAATATAAACGGAAAATCAGGAACATTTTAGTTAATTCTAATAAAAACACATTGATTTTTATCATTTGTATTGGAAACAACATTGCCATATGTCTTTTCTTGGATCTAAATAATATGAAACCTCGCTCTATGATTTGAAGTTAAAATCCTCAAATATAGTAATATAGTGACTTTTTTCACGCTATTCATGTAGTGTGATTTTACGTAAATATATTCGTTTTTACCAATATATCAATACTACTTCATGTTTTCTCACGATATGTGATTTGGCCTTCAAATCTCAGAATTTCGCAAATTTTGCATTTGTAAGCAAGTTTTCTTGCATTTTGTTTTGTACTAAAAATCATCAAATTTAGCAATATTTTGACCTTTATCATCCACTTTTCCTTTATGTGATTTATACAAAATATCATCGAATTAGGCAATGTTTTGCCGTTTTTCCACGTTTTTGTGAATTTTCAGTTTATTGTTATTAATTCATTAAATATACGATAAAAAAGATGCAAACACATAATTGATCAGAAAATAACCTTAAATACTTCATTTTCAATCATCTATTTGTTTCTCGTTAAAATACTGAGTAGGAGATTGAAAAGGGAAGAAGTTCTGTTTTTATTGCATATATCGACGTTTCAACCGGATTAGAACGGTTTTACGTGTACATCTTCCATCTGTAATATAAACCGAAAATCAGGAACATTTTAGTTAATTTTAATGAAAACACATTGATTTATATCATTTGTATTAGAAGCAACATCTTTTTATGTCTTTTCTAGGGTCTAAAAAATACGAAACGTCGCTCTATGATTCGAAGTTAAAATCCTCATATTTGGTATAATAATGACTTTTTTCACGTTTTTCATGTAGTTTGATATTACGTAAATTTATTCATTTTTACCAATATTTCGATACTATTTCATGTAGTATCGAGATATGTGATTTGGCCTTCTAATCTCAGATTTTCGCATAATATTGCATTTTAAGCAAGATTTCTTGCATTTTGTTCCGTACTAAAAATCATCGATTTCAGCAATATTTTGACGTTTATCATTCTCTTTTCCTTTATGTGATGTAAACAAAATATCATCGAATTAGGCAATATTTTGCTGTTTTCCACGTTTTTGTGAATTTTCAGTTTATTGCTATTAATTCATTAAATATACGATAAAAATGATGCAAACACATAATTGATTAGAAATTAACGTTAAACACTTCATTTTCAATGAACTATTTGTTTCTCGTTAAAATACTGAGTAATATATTGAAAAGGGGAGAAGTTCTGTTTTATTGCATATATCGACGTTTCAGCCGGATTAGAGCGGTTTTACGTGTACATCTTCCATCGGTAATATAAACGGAAAATCAGCAACATTTTAGTTAATTCTAATAAAAACACATTGATTTTTATCATTTGTATTGGAAACAACATTGCCATATGTCTTTTCTTGGATCTAAATAATAAGAAACCTCGCTCTATGATTTGAAGTTAAAATCCTCAAATATAGTAATATAGTGACTTTTTTCACGCTATTCATGTAGTGTGATTTAACGTAAATATATTCGTTTTTACCAATATATCGATACTACTTCATGTTTTCTCACGATATGTGATTTGGCCTACAAATCTCAGAATTTCGCAAATTTTGCATTTTTAAGCAAGTTTTCTTGCATTTTGTTTTGTACTAAAAATCATCAAATTTAGCAATATTTTGACCTTTATCATCCACTTTTCCTTTATGTGATTTATACAAAATATCATAGAATTAGGCAATGTTTTGCCGTTTTTCCACGTTTTTGTGAATTTTCAGTTTATTGTTATTAATTCATTAAATATACGATAAAAAAGATGCAAACACATAATTGATCAGAAAATAACCTTAAATACTTCATTTCCAATCATCTATTTGTTTCTCGTTAAAATACTGAGTAGGAGATTGAAAAGGGAAGAAGTTCTGTTTTTATTGCATATATCGACGTTTCAGATGAATTAGAACGGTTTTACGTGTACATCTTCCATCTGTAATATAAACCGAAAATCAGGAACTTAGTTAATTTTATAGTTAATTAATAGTTAATTTTAATGAAAACACATTGATTTATATCATTTGTATTAGAAGCAACATCTTTTTATGTCTTTTAGAGGGTCTAAAAAATACGAAACGTCGCTCTATGATTCGAAGTTAAAATCCTCATATTTGGTATAATAATGATTTTTTTCACGTTTTTCATGTAGTTTGATATTACGTAAATATATTCATTTTTACCAATATTTCGATACTACTTCATGTAGTATCGAGATATGTGATTTGGCCTTCTAATCTCAGATTTTCGCATAATATTGCATTTTAAGCAAGATTTCTTGCATTTTGTTCCGTACTAAAAATCATCGAATTCAGCAATATTTTGACGTTTATCATTCTCTTTTCCTTTATGTGATATAAACAAAATATCATCGAATTAGGCAATATTTTGCTGTTTTTCCACGTTTTTGTGAATTTTCAGTTTATTGCTAATAATTCATTAAATATACGATAAAAATGATGCAAACACATAATTGATTAGAAATTAACGTTAAACACTTCATTTTCAATGAACTATTTGTTCCTCGTTAAAATACTGAGTAATATATTGAAAAGGGGAGAAGTTCTGTTTTATTGCATATATCGACGTTTCAGCCGGATTAGAGCGGTTTTACGTGTACATCTTCCATCGGTAATATAAACGGAAAATCAGGAACATTTTAGTTAATTCTAATAAAAACACATTGATTTTTATCATTTGTATTGGAAACAACATTGCCATATGTCTTTTCTTGGATCTAAATAATATGAAACCTCGCTCTATGATTTGAAGTTAAAATCCTCAAATATAGTAATATAGTGACTTTTTTCACGCTATTCATGTAGTGTGATTTTACGTAAATATATTCGTTTTTACCAATATATCAATACTACTTCATGTTTTCTCACGATATGTGATTTGGCCTTCAAATCTCAGAATTTCGCAAATTTTGCATTTGTAAGCAAGTTTTCTTGCATTTTGTTTTGTACTAAAAATCATCAAATTTAGCAATATTTTGACCTTTATCATCCACTTTTCCTTTATGTGATTTATACAAAATATCATCGAATTAGGCAATGTTTTGCCGTTTTTCCACGTTTTTGTGAATTTTCAGTTTATTGTTATTAATTCATTAAATATACGATAAAAAAGATGCAAACACATAATTGATCAGAAAATAACCTTAAATACTTCATTTTCAATCATCTATTTGTTTCTCGTTAAAATACTGAGTAGGAGATTGAAAAGGGAAGAAGTTCTGTTTTTATTGCATATATCGACGTTTCAACCGGATTAGAACGGTTTTACGTGTACATCTTCCATCTGTAATATAAACCGAAAATCAGGAACATTTTAGTTAATTTTAATGAAAACACATTGATTTATATCATTTGTATTAGAAGCAACATCTTTTTATGTCTTTTCTAGGGTCTAAAAAATACGAAACGTCGCTCTATGATTCGAAGTTAAAATCCTCATATTTGGTATAATAATGACTTTTTTCACGTTTTTCATGTAGTTTGATATTACGTAAATTTATTCATTTTTACCAATATTTCGATACTATTTCATGTAGTATCGAGATATGTGATTTGGCCTTCTAATCTCAGATTTTCGCATAATATTGCATTTTAAGCAAGATTTCTTGCATTTTGTTCCGTACTAAAAATCATCGATTTCAGCAATATTTTGACGTTTATCATTCTCTTTTCCTTTATGTGATGTAAACAAAATATCATCGAATTAGGCAATATTTTGCTGTTTTCCACGTTTTTGTGAATTTTCAGTTTATTGCTATTAATTCATTAAATATACGATAAAAATGATGCAAACACATAATTGATTAGAAATTAACGTTAAACACTTCATTTTCAATGAACTATTTGTTTCTCGTTAAAATACTGAGTAATATATTGAAAAGGGGAGAAGTTCTGTTTTATTGCATATATCGACGTTTCAGCCGAATTAGAACAGTTTTACGTGTACATCTTCCATCTGTAATATAAACCGAAAATCAGGAACTTAGTTAATTTTATAGTTAATTAATAGTTAATTTTAATGAAAACACATTGATTTATATCATTTGTATTAGAAGCAACATCTTTTTATGTCTTTTAGAGGGTCTAAAAAATACGAAACGTCGCTCTATGATTCGAAGTTAAAATCCTCATATTTGGTATAATAATGACTTTTTTCACGTTTTTCATGTAGTTTGATATTACGTAAATATATTCATTTTTACCAATATTTCGATACTACTTCATGTAGTATCGAGATATGTGATTTGGCCTTCTAATCTCAGATTTTCGCATAATATTGCATTTTAAGCAAGATTTCTTGCATTTTGTTCCGTACTAAAAATCATCGAATTCAGCAATATTTTGACGTTTATCATTCTCTTTTCCTTTATGTGATATAAACAAAATATCATCGAATTAGGCAATATTTTGCTGTTTTTCCACGTTTTTGTGAATGTTCAGTTTATTGCTAATAATTCATTAAATATATGATAAAAATGATGCAAACACATAATTGATTAGAAATTAAAGTTAAACACTTTATTTTCAATGAACTATTTGTTTCTCGTTAAAATACTGAGTAAGATATTGAAAAGGGGAGAAGTTCTGTTTTATTGCATATATCGACGTTTCAGCCGGATTAGAGCGGTTTTACGTGTACATCTTCCATCGGTAATATAAACGGAAAATCAGGAACATTTTAGTTAATTCTAATAAAAACACATTGATTTTTATCATTTGTATTGGAAACAACATTGCCATATGTCTTTTCTTGGATCTAAATAATATGAAACCTCGCTCTATGATTTGAAGTTAAAATCCTCAAATATGGTAATATAGTGACTTTTTTCACGCTATTCATGTAGTGTGATTTTACGTAAATATATTCGGTTTTACCAATATATCGATACTACTTCATGTTTTCTCAGGATATGTGATTTGGCCTACAAATCTCAGAATTTCGCAAACTTTGCATTTTTAAGCAAGTTTTCTTGCATTTTGTTTTGTACTAAAAATCATCGAATTTAGCAATATTTTGACCTTTATCATCCACTTTTTCTTTATGTGATTTATACAAAATATCATCGAATTAGGCAATGTTTTGCCGTTTTTCCACGTTTTTGTGAATTTTCAGTTTATTGTTATTAATTCATTAAATATACGATAAAAAGATGCAAACACATAATTGATCAGAAAATAACCTTAAATACTTCATTTTCAATCATCTAATTGTTTCTCTTTAAAATACTGAGTAGGAGATTGAAAAGGGAAGAAGTTCTGTTTTTATTGCATATATCGACGTTTCAGCCGAATTAGAACGGTTTTACGTGTACATCTTCCATCTGTAATATAAACCGAAAATCAGGAACATTTTAGTTAATTTTAATGAAAACACATTGATTTATATCATTTGTATTAGAAGCAACATCTTTTTATGTCTTTTCTAGGGTCTAAAAATTACGAAACGTCGCTCTATGATTCGAAGTTAAAATCCTCATATTTGGTATAATAATGACTTTTTTCACGTTTTTCATGTAGTTTGATATTACGTAAATTTATTCATTTTTACCAATATTTCGATACTATTTCATGTAGTATCGAGATATGTGATTTGGCCTTCTAATCTCAGATTTTCGCATAATATTGCATTTTAAGCAAGATTTCTTGCATTTTGTTCCGTACTAAAAATCATCGATTTCAGCAATATTTTGACGTTTATCATTCTCTTTTCCTTTATGTGATGTAAACAAAATATCATCGAATTAGGCAATATTTTGCTGTTTTCCACGTTTTTGTGAATTTTCAGTTTATTGCTATTAATTCATTAAATATACGATAAAAATGATGCAAACACATAATTGATTAGAAATTAACGTTAAACACTTCATTTTCAATGAACTATTTGTTTCTCGTTAAAATACTGAGTAATATATTGAAAAGGGGAGAAGTTCTGTTTTATTGCATATATCGACGTTTCAGCCGAATTAGAACAGTTTTACGTGTACATCTTCCATCTGTAATATAAACCGAAAAGCAGGAACTTAGTTAATTTTATAGTTAATTAATAGTTAATTTTAATGAAAACACATTGATTTATATCATTTGTATTAGAAGCAACATCTTTTTATGTCTTTTAGAGGGTCTAAAAAATACGAAACGTCGCTCTATGATTCGAAGTTAAAATCCTCATATTTGGTATAATAATGACTTTTTTCACGTTTTTCATGTAGTTTGATATTACGTAAATATATTCATTTTTACCAATATTTCGATACTACTTCATGTAGTATCGAGATATGTGATTTGGCCTTCTAATCTCAGATTTTCGCATAATATTGCATTTTAAGCAAGATTTCTTGCATTTTGTTCCGTACTAAAAATCATCGAATTCAGCAATATTTTGACGTTTATCATTCTCTTTTCCTTTATGTGATATAAACAAAATATCATCGAATTAGGCAATATTTTGCTGTTTTTCCACGTTTTTGTGAATTTTCAGTTTATTGCTATTAATTCATTAAATATACGATAAAAATGATGTAAACACATAATTGATTAGAAATTAAAGTTAAACACTTCATTTTCAATGAACTATTTGTTTCTCGTTAAAATACTGAGTAATATATTGAAAAGGGGAGAAGTTCTGTTTTATTGCATATATCGACGTTTCAGCCGGATTAGAGCGGTTTTAAGTGTACATCTTCCATCGGTAATATAAACGGAAAATCAGGAACATTTTAGTTAATTCTAATAAAAACACATTGATTTTTATCATTTGTATTGGAAACAACATTGCCATATGTCTTTTCTTGGATCTAAATAATATGAAACCTCGCTCTATGATTTGAAGTTAAAATCCTCAAATATAGTAATATAGTGACTTTTTTCACGCTATTCATGTAGTGTGATTTTACGTAAATATATTCGTTTTTACCAATATATCGATACTACTTCATGTTTTCTCAGGATATGTGATTTGGCCTACAAATCTCAGAATTTCGCAAATTTTGCATTTTTAAGCAAGTTTTCTTGCATTTTGTTTTGTACTAAAAATCATCAAATTTAGCAATATTTTGACCTTTATCATCCACTTTTCCTTTATGTGATTTATACAAAATATCATCGAATTAGGCAATGTTTTGCCGTTTTTCCACGTTATTGTGAATTTTCAGTTTATTGTTATTAATTCATTAAATATACGATAAAAAAGATGTAAACACATAATTGATCAGAAAATAACCTTAAATACTTCATTTTCAATCATCTATTTGTTTCTCGTTAAAATACTGAGTAGGAGATTGAAAAGGGAAGAAGTTCTGTTTTTATTTCATATATCGACGTTTCAGCCGAATTAGAACGGTTTTACGTGTACATCTTCCATCTGTAATATAAACCGAAAATCAGGAACATTTTAGTTAATTTTAATGAAAACACATTGATTTATATCATTTGTATTAGAAGCAACATCTTTTTATGTCTTTTCTAGGGTCTAAAAAATACGAAACGTCGCTCTATGATTCGAAGTTAAAATCCTCATATTTGGTATAATAATGACTTTTTTCACGTTTTTCATGTAGTTTGATATTACGTAAATATATTCATTTTTACCAATATTTTGATACTATTTCATGTAGTATCGAGATATGTGATTTGGCCTTCTAATCTCAGATTTTCGCATAATATTGCATTTTAAGCAAGATTTCTTGCATTTTGTTCCGTACTAAAAATCATCGAATTCAGCAATATTTTGACGTTTATCATTCTCTTTTCCTTTATGTGATATAAACAAAATATCATCGAATTAGGCAATATTTTGCTGTTTTTCCACGTTTTTGTGAATTTTCAGTTTATTGCTATTAATTCATTAAATATACGATAAAAATGATGCAAACACATAATTGATTAGAAATTAAAGTTAAACACTTCATTTTCAATGAACTATTTGTTTCTCGTTAAAATACTGAGTAATATATTGAAAAGGGGAGAAGTTCTGTTTTATTGCATATATCGACGTTTCAGCCGGATTAGAGCGGTTTTACGTGTACATCTTCCATCGGTAATATAAACGGAAAATCAGGAACATTTTAGTTAATTCTAATAAAAACACATTGATTTTTATCATTTGTATTGGAAACAACATTGCCATATGTCTTTTCTTGGATCTAAATAATATGAAACCTCGCTCTATGATTTGAAGTTAAAATCCTCAAATATAGTAATATAGTGACTTTTTTCACGCTATTCATGTAGTGTGATTTTACGTAAATATATTCGTTTTTACCAATATATCGATACTACTTCATGTTTTCTCAGGATATGTGATTTGGCCTACAAATCTCAGAATTTCGCAAATTTTGCATTTTTAAGCAAGTTTTCTTGCATTTTGTTTTGTACTAAAAATCATCAAATTTAGCAATATTTTGACCTTTATCATCCACTTTTCCTTTATGTGATTTATACAAAATATCATCGAATTAGGCAATGTTTTGCCGTTTTTCCACGTTTTTGTGAATTTTCAGTTTATTGTTATTAATTCATTAAATATACGATAAAAAAGATGTAAACACATAATTGATCAGAAAATAACCTTAAATACTTCATTTTCAATCATCTATTTGTTTCTCGTTAAAATACTGAGTAGGAGATTGAAAAGGGAAGAAGTTCTGTTTTTATTTCATATATCGACGTTTCAGCCGAATTAGAACGGTTTTACGTGTACATCTTCCATCTGTAATATAAACCGAAAATCAGGAACATTTTAGTTAATTTTAATGAAAACACATTGATTTATATCATTTGTATTAGAAGCAACATCTTTTTATGTCTTTTCTAGGGTCTAAAAAATACGAAACGTCGCTCTATGATTCGAAGTTAAAATCCTCATATTTGGTATAATAATGACTTTTTTCACGTTTTTCATGTAGTTTGATATTACGTAAATATATTCATTTTTACCAATATTTTGATACTATTTCATGTAGTATCGAGATATGTGATTTGGCCTTCTAATCTCAGATTTTCGCATAATATTGCATTTTAAGCAAGATTTCTTGCATTTTGTTCCGTACTAAAAATCATCGATTTCAGCAATATTTTGACGTTTATCATTCTCTTTTCCTTTATGTGATGTAAACAAAATATCATCGAATTAGGCAATATTTTGCTGTTTTCCACGTTTTTGTGAA
>NC_091212.1:33262693-33292760 GCF_040958095.1 Procambarus clarkii
CACGTTTTTGTGAATTTTCAGTTTATTGTTATTAATTCATTAAATATACGATAAAAAAGATGCAAACACATAATTGATCAGAAAATAACTTTAAATACTTCATTTCAATCATCTATTTGTTTCTCGTTAAAATACTGAGTAGGAGATTGAAAAGGGAAGAAGTTCTGTTTTATTGCATATATCGACGTTTCAGCCGAATTAGAACGGTTTTACGTGTACATCTTCCATCTGTAATATAAACCGAAAATCAGGAACATTTTAGTTAATTTTAATGAAAACACATTGATTTATATCATTGTATTAGAAGCAACATCTTTTATGTCTTTCTAGGGTCTAAAAATACGAAACGTCGCTCTATGATTCGAAGTTAAAATCCTCATATTTATAATAATGACTTTTTTCACGTTTTTTCAATGTAGTTTCATATTACGTAAATATATTCATTTTTACCCAATATTTTGATACTATTTCATGTAGTATCGAGATATGTGATTTGGCCTTCTAATCTCAGATTTTCGCATAATATTGCATTTTAAGCAAGATTTCTTGCATTTTGTTCCGTACTAAAAATCATCGAATTCAGCAATATTTTGACGTTTATCATTCTCTTTTCCTTATGTGATATAAACAAAATATCATCGAATTAGCAATATTTTGCTGTTTTTCCACGTTTTTGTGAATTTTCAGTTTATTGCTAATAATTCATTAAATATATGATAAAAATGATGCAAACACATAATTGATAGAAATTAAAGTTAAACACTTTATTTTCAATGAACTATTTGTTTCTCGTTAAAATACTGAGTAAGATATGAAAAGGGGAGAAGTTCTGTTTATTGCATATATCGACGTTTCAGCCGGATTAGAGCGGTTTTACGTGTACATCTTCCATCGGTAATATAAACGGAAAATCAGGAACATTTTAGTTAATTCTAATAAAAACACATTGATTTTTATCATTTGTATTGGAAACAACATTGCATATGTCTTTTCTTGGATCTAAATAATATGAAACCTCGCTCTATGATTTGAAGTTAAAATCCTCAAATATGGTAATATAGTGACTTTTTTTCACGCTATTCATGTAGTGTGATTTTACGTAAATATATTCGGTTTTACCAATATATCGATACTACTTCATGTTTTCTCAGGATATGTGATTTGGCCTACAAATCTCAGAATTTCGCAAACTTTGCATTTTTAAGCAAGTTTTCTGCATTTTGTTTTGTACTAAAAATCATCGAATTTAGCAATATTTTGACCTTTATCATCACTTTTCCTTTATGTGATTTATACAAAATATCATCGAATTAGGCAATGTTTTGCCGTTTTTCCACGTTTTTGTGAATTTTCAGTTTATTGTTATTAATTCATTAAATATACGATAAAAGATGCAAACACATAATTGATCAGAAAATAACCTTAAATACTTCATTTTCAATCATCTAATTGTTTCTCTTTAAAATACTGAGTAGGAGATTGAAAAGGGAAGAAGTTCTGTTTTTATTGCATATATCGACGTTTCAGCCGAATTAGAACGGTTTTACGTGTACATCTTCCATCTGTAATATAAACCGAAAATCAGGAACATTTTAGTTAATTTTAATGAAAACACAATTGATTTATATCATTTGTATTAGAAGCAACATCTTTTTATGTCTTTTAGAGGGTCTAAAAATACGAACGTCGCTCTATGATTCGAAGTTAAAATCCTCATATTTGGTATAATAATGATTTTTTTCACGTTTTTCATGTAGTTTGATATTACGTAAATATATTAATTTTTACCAATATTTCGATACTACTTTCATGTAGTATCGAGATATGTGATTTGGCCTTCTAATCTCAGATTTTCGCATAATATTGCATTTTAAGCAGATTTCTTGCATTTTGTTCCGTACTAAAAATCATCGAATCAGCAATATTTTGACGTTTATCATTCTCTTTTCCTTTATGTGATATAAACAAAATATCATCGAATTAGGCAATATTTTGCTGTTTTTCCACGTTTTTGTGAATTTTCAGTTTATTGCTAATAATTCATAAATATACGATAAAAATGATGCAAACACATAATTGATTAGAAATTAAAGTTTAAACACTTCATTTTAAATGAAATATTTGTTTCTCGTTAAAATACTGAGTAATATATTGAAAAGGGGAGAAGTTCTGTTTTATTGCATATATCGACGTTTCAGCCGGATTAGAGCGGTTTTACGTGTACATCTTCCATCGGTAATATAAACGGAAATCAGGAACATTTTAGTTAATTCTAATAAAAACACATTGATTTTTATCATTTGTATTGGAAACAACATTGCCATATGTCTTTTCTTGGATCTAAATAATATAGAAACCTCGCTCTATGATTTGAAGTTAAAATCCTCAAATATAGTAATATAGTGACTTTTTTCACGCTATTCATGTAGTGTGATTTAACGTAAATATATTCGTTTTTTACCAATATATCGATACTACTTCATGTTTTCTCACGATATGTGATTTGGCCTTCAAATCTCAGAATTTCGCATATTTTGCATTTTTAAGCAAGTTTTCTTGCATTTTGTTTTGTACTAAAATTCATCAAATTTAGCAATATTTTGACCTTTATCATCCACTTTTTCTTTATGTGATTTATACAAAATATCATCGAATTAGGCAATGTTTTGCCGTTTTTCCACGTTTTTGTGAATTTTCAGTTTATTGTTATTAATTCATTAAATATACGATAAAAAAGATGCAAACACATAATTGATCAGAAAATAACCTTAAATACTTCATTTTCAATCATCTATTTGTTTCTCGTTAAAATACTGAGTAGGAGATTGAAAAGGGAAGAAGTTCTGTTTTTATTGCATATATCGACGTTTCGGCCGAATTAGAACGGTTTTACGGTGTACTATCTTCCATCTGTAATATAAACCGAAAATCAGGAACATTTTAGTTAATTTTAATGAAAACACATTGATTATATCATTTGTATTAGAAGCAACATCTTTTTATGTCTTTTCTAGGGTCTAAAAAATACGAAACGTCGCTCTATGATTCGAAGTTAAAATCCTCATATTTGGTATAATAATGACTTTTTTCACGTTTTTCATGTAGTTTGATATTACGTAAATTTATTCATTTTTACCAATATTTCGATACTATTTCATGTAGTATCGAGATAATGTGATTTGGCCTTCTAATCTCAGATTTTCGCATAATATTGCATTTTAAGCAAGATTTCTTGCATTTTGTTCCGTACTAAAAATCATCGATTTCAGCAATATTTTGACGTTTATCATTCTCTTTTCCTTTATGTGATGTAAACAAAATATCATCGAATTAGGCAATATTTTGCTGTTTTTCCACGTTTTTGTGAATTTTCAGTTTATTGCTATTAATTCATTAAATATACGATAAAAATGATGCAAACATATAATTGATTAGAAATTAACCTTAAACACTTCATTTTCAATGAACTATTTGTTTCTCGTTAAAATACTGAGTAAGATATTGAAAAGGGAGAAGTTCTGTTTTATTGCATATATCGACGTTTCAGCCAGATTAGACCGGTTTTACGTGTACATCTTCCATCGGTAATATAAACGGAAAATCAGGAACATTTTAGTTAATTCTAATGAAAACACATTGATTTTTATCATTTGTATTGGAAACAACATTGCCATATGTCTTTTCTTGGATCTAAATAATATGAAACCTCGCTCTATGATTTGAAGTTAAAATCTTCAAATATGGTAATATAGTGACTTTTTTCACGCTATTCATGTAGTGTGATTTTACGTAAATATATTCGTTTTTACCAATATATCGATACTACTTCATGTTTTCTCACGATATGTGATTTGGCCTACAAATCTCAGAATTTCGCAAATTTTGCATTTTTAAGCATGTTTTCTTGCATTTTGTTTTGTACTAAAAATCATCGAATTTAGCAATATTTTGACCTTTATCATCCACTTTTCCTTTATGTGATTTATACAAAATATCATCGAATTAGGCAATGTTTTGCCGTTTTTCCACGTTTTTGTGAATTTTCAGTTTATTGTTATTAATTCATTAAATATACGATAAAAAAGATGCAAACACATAATTGATCAGAAAATAACCTTAAATACTTCATTTCCAATCATCTATTTGTTTCTCGTTAAAATACTGAGTAGGAGATTGAAAAGGGAAGAAGTTCTGTTTTTATTGCATATATCGACGTTTCAGATGAATTAGAACGGTTTTACGTGTACATCTTCCATCTGTAATATAAACCGAAAATCAGGAACTTAGTTAATTTTATAGTTAATTAATAGTTAATTTTAATGAAAACACATTGATTTATATCATTTGTATTAGAAGCAACATCTTTTTATGTCTTTTAGAGGGTCTAAAAAATACGAAACGTCGCTCTATGATTCGAAGTTAAAATCCTCATATTTGATATAATAATGACTTTTTTCACGTTTTTCATGTAGTTTGATATTACGTATATATATTCATTTTTACCAATATTTCGATACTACTTCATGTAGTATCGAGATATGTGATTTGGCCTTCTAATCTCAGATTTTCGCATAATATTGCATTTTAAGCAAGATTTCTTGCATTTTGTTCCGTACTAAAAATCATCGATTTCAGCAATATTTTGACGTTTATCATTCTCTTTTCCTTTTTGTGATGTAAACAAAATATCATCGAATTAGGCAATATTTTGCTGTTTTTCCACGTTTTTGTGAATTTTCAGTTTATTGCTAATAATTCATTAAATATACGATAAAAATGATGCAAACACATAATTGTTTAGAAATTAAAGTTAAACACTTCATTTTCAATGAACTATTTGTTTCTCGTTAAAATACTGAGTAAGATATTGAAAAGGGGAGAAGTTCTGTTTTATTCCATATATCGACGTTTCAGCCGGATTAGAGCGGTTTTACGTGTACATCTTCCATCGGTAATATAAACGGAAAATCAGGAACATTTTAGTTAATTCTAATAAAAACACATTGATTTTTATCATTTGTATTGGAAACAACATTGCCATATGTCTTTTCTTGGATCTAAATAATATGAAACCTCGCTCTATGATTTGAAGTTAAAATCCTCAAAAATGGTAATATAGTGACTTTTTTCACGCTATTCATGTAGTGTGATTTTACGTAAATATATTCGGTTTTACCAATATATTGATACTACTTCATGTTTTCTCAGGATATGTGATTTGGCCTACAAATCTCAGAATTTCGCAAATTTTGCATTTTTAAGCAAGTTTTCTTGCATTTTGTTTTGTACTAAAAATCATCAAATTTAGCAATATTTTGACCTTTATCATCCACTTTTCCTTTATGTGATTTATACAAAATATCATCGAATTAGGCAATGTTTTGCCGTTTTTCCACGTTTTTGTGAATTTTCAGTTTATTGTTATTAATTCATTAAATATACGATAAAAAAGATGCAAACACATAATTGATCAGAAAATAACCTTAAATACTTCATTTTCAATCATCTATTTGTTTCTCGTTAAAATACTGAGTAGGAGATTGAAAAGGGAAGAAGTTCTGTTTTTATTGCATATATCGACGTTTCGGCCGAATTAGAACGGTTTTACGTGTACATCTTCCATCTGTAATATAAACCGAAAATCAGGAACATTTTAGTTAATTTTAATGAAAACACATTGATTATATCATTTGTATTAGAAGCAACATCTTTTTATGTCTTTTCTAGGGTCTAAAAAATACGAAACGTCGCTCTATGATTCGAAGTTAAAATCCTCATATTTGGTATAATAATGACTTTTTTCACGTTTTTCATGTAGTTTGATATTACTTAAATATATTCATTTTTACCAATATTTCGATACTATTTCATGTAGTATCGAGATATGTGATTTGGCCTTCTAATCTCAGATTTTCGCATAATATTGCATTTTAAGCAAGATTTCTTGCATTTTGTTCCGTACTAAAAATCATCGAATTCAGCAATATTTTGACGTTTATCATTCTCTTTTCCTTTATGTGATATAAACAAAATATCATCGAATTAGGCAATATTTTGCTGTTTTTCCACGTTTTTGTGAATTTTCAGTTTATTGCTATTAATTCATTAAATATACGATAAAAATGATGCAAACATATAATTGATTAGAAATTAACCTTAAACACTTCATTTTCAATGAACTATTTGTTTCTCGTTAAAATACTGAGTAAGATATTGAAAAGGGGAGAAGTTCTGTTTTATTGCATATATCGACGTTTCAGCCAGATTAGACCGGTTTTACGTGTACATCTTCCATCGGTAATATAAACGGAAAATCAGGAACATTTTAGTTAATTCTAATGAAAACACATTGATTTTTATCATTTGTATTGGAAACAACATTGCCATATGTCTTTTCTTGGATCTAAATAATATGAAACCTCGCTCTATGATTTGAAGTTAAAATCTTCAAATATGGTAATATAGTGACTTTTTTCACGCTATTCATGTAGTGTGATTTTACGTAAATATATTCGTTTTTACCAATATATCGATACTACTTCATGTTTTCTCACGATATGTGATTTGGCCTACAAATCTCAGAATTTCGCAAATTTTGCATTTTTAAGCATGTTTTCTTGCATTTTGTTTTGTACTAAAAATCATCGAATTTAGCAATATTTTGACCTTTATCATCCACTTTTCCTTTATGTGATTTATACAAAATATCATCGAATTAGGCAATGTTTTGCCGTTTTTCCACGTTTTTGTGAATTTTCAGTTTATTGTTATTAATTCATTAAATATACGATAAAAAAGATGCAAACACATAATTGATCAGAAAATAACCTTAAATACTTCATTTCCAATCATCTATTTGTTTCTCGTTAAAATACTGAGTAGGAGATTGAAAAGGGAAGAAGTTCTGTTTTTATTGCATATATCGACGTTTCAGATGAATTAGAACGGTTTTACGTGTACATCTTCCATCTGTAATATAAACCGAAAATCAGGAACTTAGTTAATTTTATAGTTAATTAATAGTTAATTTTAATGAAAACACATTGATTTATATCATTTGTATTAGAAGCAACATCTTTTTATGTCTTTTAGAGGGTCTAAAAAATACGAAACGTCGCTCTATGATTCGAAGTTAAAATCCTCATATTTGATATAATAATGACTTTTTTCACGTTTTTCATGTAGTTTGATATTACGTAAATATATTCATTTTTACCAATATTTCGATACTACTTCATGTAGTATCGAGATATGTGATTTGGCCTTCTAATCTCAGATTTTCGCATAATATTGCATTTTAAGCAAGATTTCTTGCATTTTGTTCCGTACTAAAAATCATCGATTTCAGCAATATTTTGCTGTTTTTCCACGTTTTTGTGAATTTTCAGTTTATTGCTAATAATTCATTAAATATACGATAAAAATGATGCAAACACATAATTGTTTAGAAATTAAAGTTAAACACTTCATTTTCAATGAACTATTTGTTTCTCGTTAAAATACTGAGTAAGATATTGAAAAGGGGAGAAGTTCTGTTTTATTCCATATATCGACGTTTCAGCCGGATTAGAGCGGTTTTACGTGTACATCTTCCATCGGTAATATAAACGGAAAATCAGGAACATTTTAGTTAATTCTAATAAAAACACATTGATTTTTATCATTTGTATTGGAAACAACATTGCCATATGTCTTTTCTTGGATCTAAATAATATGAAACCTCGCTCTATGATTTGAAGTTAAAATCCTCAAAAATGGTAATATAGTGACTTTTTTCACGCTATTCATGTAGTGTGATTTTACGTAAATATATTCGGTTTTACCAATATATCGATACTACTTCATGTTTTCTCAGGATATGTGATTTGGCCTACAAATCTCAGAATTTCGCAAATTTTGCATTTTTAAGCAAGTTTTCTTTCATTTTGTTTTGTACTAAAAATCATCAAATTTAGAAATATTTTGACCTTTATCATCCACTTTTCCTTTATGTGATTTATACAAAATATCATCGAATTAGGCAATGTTTTGCCGTTTTTCCACGTTTTTGTGAATTTTCAGTTTATTGGTATTAATTCATTAAATATACGATAAAAAAGATGCAAACACATAATTGATCAGAAAATAACCTTAAATACTTCATTTCCAATCATCTATTTGTTTCTCGTTAAAATACTGAGTAGGAGATTGAAAAGGGAAGAAGTTCTGTTTTTATTGCATATATCGACGTTTCAGCCGAATTAGAACGGTTTTACGTGTACATCTTCCATCTGTAATATAAACCGAAAATCAGGAACATTTTAGTTAATTTTAATGAAAACACATTGATTTATATCATTTGTATTAGAAGCAACATCTTTTTATGTCTTTTAGAGGGTCTAAAAAATACGAAACGTCGCTCTATGATTCGAAGTTAAAATCCTCATATTTGATATAATAATGACTTTTTTCACGTTTTTCATGTAGTTTGATATTACGTAAATATATTCATTTTTACCAATATTTCGATACTACTTCATGTAGTATCGAGAAATGTGATTTGGCCTTCTAATCTCAGATTTTCGCATAATATTGCATTTTAAGCAAGATTTCTTGCATTTTGTTCCGTACTAAAAATCATCGATTTCAGCAATATTTTGCTGTTTTTCCACGTTTTTGTGAATTTTCAGTTTATTGCTAATAATTCATTAAATATACGATAAAAATGATGCAAACACATAATTGTTTAGAAATTAAAGTTAAACACTTCATTTTCAATGAACTATTTGTTTCTCGTTAAAATACTGAGTAAGATATTGAAAAGGGGAGAAGTTCTGTTTTATTCCATATATCGACGTTTCAGCCGGATTAGAGCGGTTTTACGTGTACATCTTCCATCGGTAATATAAACGGAAAATCAGGAACATTTTAGTTAATTCTAATAAAAACACATTGATTTTTATCATTTGTATTGGAAACAACATTGCCATATGTCTTTTCTTGGATCTAAATAATATGAAACCTCGCTCTATGATTTGAAGTTAAAATCCTCAAATATGGTAATATAGTGACTTTTTTCACGCTATTCATGTAGTGTGATTTTACGTAAATATATTCGGTTTTACCAATATATCGATACTACTTCATGTTTTCTCAGGATATGTGATTTGGCCTACAAATCTCAGAATTTCGCAAATTTTGCATTTTTAAGCAAGTTTTCTTGCATTTTGTTTTGTACTAAAAATCATCAAATTTAGCAATATTTTGACCTTTATCATCCACTTTTCCTTTATGTGATTTATACAAAATATCATCGAATTAGGCAATGTTTTGCCGTTTTTCCACGTTTTTGTGAATTTTCAGTTTATTGTTATTAATTCATTAAATATACGATAAAAAAGATGCAAACACATAATTGATCAGAAAATAACCTTAAATACTTCATTTTCAATCATCTATTTGTTTCTCGTTAAAATACTGAGTAGGAGATTGAAAAGGGAAGAAGTTCTGTTTTTATTGCATATATCGACGTTTCAACCGGATTAGAACGGTTTTACGTGTACATCTTCCATCTGTAATATAAACCGAAAATCAGGAACATTTTAGTTAATTTTAATGAAAACACATTGATTTATATCATTTGTATTAGAAGCAACATCTTTTTATGTCTTTTCTAGGGTCTAAAAAATACGAAACATCGCTCTATGATTCGAAGTTAAAATCCTCATATTTGGTATAATAATGACTTTTTTCACGTTTTTCATGTAGTTTGATATTACGTAAATATATTCATTTTTACCAATATTTTGATACTATTTCATGTAGTATCGAGATATGTGATTTGGCCTTCTAATCTCAGATTTTCGCATAATATTGCATTTTAAGCAAGATTTCTTGCATTTTGTTCCGTACTAAAAATCATCGAATTCAGCAATATTTTGACGTTTATCATTCTCTTTTCCTTTATGTGATATAAACAAAATATCATCGAATTAGGCAATATTTTGCTGTTTTTCCACGTTTTTGTGAATTTTCAGTTTATTGCTAATAATTCATTAAATATATGATAAAAATGATGCAAACACATAATTGATTAGAAATTAAAGTTAAACACTTCATTTTCAATGAACTATTTGTTTCTCGTTAAAATACTGAGTAAGATATTGAAAAGGGGAGAAGTTCTGTTTTATTGCATATATCGACGTTTCAGCCGGATTAGAGCGGTTTTACGTGTACATCTTCCATCGGTAATATAAACGGAAAATCAGGAACATTTTAGTTAATTCTAAAAAAAACACATTGATTTTTATCATTTGTATTGGAAACAACATTGCCATATGTCTTTTCTTGGATCTAAATAATATGAAACCTCGCTCTATGATTTGAAGTTAAAATCCTCAAAAATGGTAATATAGTGACTTTTTTCACGCTATTCATGTAGTGTGATTTTACGTAAATATATTCGGTTTTACCAATATATCGATACTACTTCATGTTTTCTCAGGACATGTGATTTGGCCTACAAATCTCAGAATTTCGCAAATTTTGCATTTTTAAGCAAGTTTTCTTGCATTTTGTTTTGTACTAAAAATCATCAAATTTAGAAATATTTTGACCTTTATCATCCACTTTTCCTTTATGTGATTTATACAAAATATCATCGAATTAGGCAATGTTTTGCCGTTTTTCCACGTTTTTGTGAATTTTCAGTTTATTGGTATTAATTCATTAAATATACGATAAAAAAGATGCAAACACATAATTGATCAGAAAATAACCTTAAATACTTCATTTTCAATCATCTATTTGTTTCTCGTTAAAATACTGAGTAGGAGATTGAAAAGGGAAGAAGTTCTGTTTTTATTGCATATATCGACGTTTCAACCGGATTAGAACGGTTTTACGTGTACATCTTCCATCTGTAATATAAACCGAAAATCAGGAACATTTTAGTTAATTTTAATGAAAACACATTGATTTATATCATTTGTATTAGAAGCAACATCTTTTTATGTCTTTTCTAGGGTCTAAAAAATACGAAACGTCGATCTATGATTCGAAGTTAAAATCCTCATATTTGGTATAATAATGACTTTTTTCACGTTTTTCTTGTAGTTTGATATTACTTAAATATATTCATTTTTACCAATATTTCGATACTATTTCATGTAGTATCGAGATATGTGATTTGGCCTTCTAATCTCAGATTTTCGCATAATATTGCATTTTAAGCAAGATTTCTTGCATTTTGTTCCGTACTAAAAATCATCGAATTCAGCAATATTTTGACGTTTATCATTCTCTTTTCCTTTATGTGATATAAACAAAATATCATCGAATTAGGCAATATTTTGCTGTTTTTCCACGTTTTTGTGAATTTTCAGTTTATTGCTATTAATTCATTAAATATACGATAAAAATGATGCAAACACATAATTGATTAGAAATTAACGTTAAACACTTCATTTTCAATCATCTATTTGTTTCTCGTTAAAATACTGAGTAATATATTGAAAAGGGGAGAAGTTCTGTTTTATTGCATATATCGACGTTTCAGCCGAATTAGAACGGTTTTACGTGTACATCTTCCATCTGTAATATAAACCGAAAATCAGGAACTTAGTTAATTTTATAGTTAATTAATAGTTAATTTTAATGAAAACACATTGATTTATATCATTTGTATTAGAAGCAACATCTTTTTATGTCTTTTAGAGGGTCTAAAAAATACGAAACGTCGCTCTATGATTCGAAGTTAAAATCCTCATATTTGGTATAATAATGATTTTTTTCACGTTTTTCATGTAGTTTGATATTACGTAAATATATTCATTTTTACCAATATTTCGATACTACTTCATGTAGTATCGAGATGTGTGATTTGGCCTTCTAATCTCAGATTTTCGCATAATATTGCATTTTAAGCAAGATTTCTTGCATTTTGTTCCGTACTAAAAATCATCGAATTCAGCAATATTTTGACGTTTATCATTCTCTTTTCCTTTATGTGATATAAACAAAATATCATCGAATTAGGCAATATTTTGCTGTTTTTCCACGTTTTTGTGAATTTTCAGTTTATTGCTAATAATTCATTAAATATACGATAAAAATGATGCAAACACATAATTGATTAGAAATTAAAGTTAAACACTTCATTTTCAATGAAATATTTGTTTCTCGTTAAAATACTGAGTAAGATATTGAAAAGGGGAGAAGTTCTGTTTTATTGCATATATCGACGTTTCAGCCGGATTAGAGCGGTTTTACGTGTACATATTCCATCGGTAATATAAACGGAAAATCAGGAACATTTTAGTTAATTCTAATAAAAACACATTGATTTTTATCATTTGTATTGGAAACAACATTGCCATATGTCTTTTCTTGGATCTAAATAATATGAAACCTCGCTCTATGATTTGAAGTTAAAATCCTCAAATATGGTAATATAGTGACTTTTTTCACGCTATTCATGTAGTGTGATTTTACGTAAATATATTCGGTTTTACCAATATATCGATACTACTTCATGTTTTCTCAGGATATGTGATTTGGCCTACAAATCTCAGAATTTCGCAAATTTTGCATTTTTAAGCAAGTTTTCTTGCATTTTGTTTTGTACTAAAAATCATCAAATTTAGCAATATTTTGACCTTTATCATCCACTTTTCCTTTATGTGATTTATACAAAATATCATGGAATTAGGCAATGTTTTGCCGTTTTTCCACGTTTTTGTGAATTTTCAGTTTATTGTTATTAATTCATTAAATATACGATAAAAAGATGCAAACACATAATTGATCAGAAAATAACCTTAAATACTTCATTTCCAATCATCTATTTGTTTCTCGTTAAAATACTGAGTAGGAGATTGAAAAGGGAAGAAGTTCTGTTTTTATTGCATATATCGACGTTTCAGATGAATTAGAACGGTTTTACGTGTACATCTTCCATCTGTAATATAAACCGAAAATCAGGAACTTAGTTAATTTTATAGTTAATTAATAGTTAATTTTAATGAAAACACATTGATTTATATCATTTGTATTAGAAGCAACATCTTTTTATGTCTTTTAGAGGGTCTAAAAAATATGAAACGTCGCTCTATGATTCGAAGTTAAAATCCTCATATTTGGTATAATAATGATTTTTTTCACGTTTTTCATGTAGTTTGATATTACGTAAATATATTCATTTTTACCAATATTTCCATACTACTTCATGTAGTATCGAGATATGTGATTTGGCCTTCTAATCTCAGATTTTCGCATAATATTGCATTTTAAGCAAGATTTCTTGCATTTTGTTCCGTACTAAAAATCATCGAATTCAGCAATATTTTGACGTTTATCATTCTCTTTTCCTTTATGTGATATAAACAAAATATCATCGAATTAGGCAATATTTTGCTGTTTTTCCACGTTTTTGTGAATTTTCAGTTTATTGCTAATAATTCATTAAATATACGATAAAAATGATGCAAACACATAATTGATTAGAAATTAACGTTAAACACTTCATTTTCAATGAACTATTTGTTTCTCGTTAAAATACTGAGAAATATATTGAAAAGGGGAGAAGTTCTGTTTTATTGCATATATCGACGTTTCAGCCGGATTAGAGCGGTTTTACGTGTACATCTTCCATCGGTAATATAAACGGAAAATCAGGAACATTTTAGTTAATTCTAATAAAAACACATTGATTTTTATCATTTGTATTGGAAACAACATTGCCATATGTCTTTTCTTGGATCTAAATAATATGAAACCTCGCTCTATGATTTGAAGTTAAAATCCTCAAATATAGTAATATAGTGACTTTTTTCACGCTATTCATGTAGTGTGATTTTACGTAAATATATTCGTTTTTACCAATATATCGATACTACTTCATGTTTTCTCAGGATATGTGATTTGGCCTACAAATCTCAGAATTTCGCAAATTTTGCATTTTTAAGCAAGTTTTCTTGCATTTTGTTTTGTACTAAAAATCATCAAATTTAGCAATATTTTGACCTTTATCATCCACTTTTCCTTTATGTGATTTATACAAAATATCATCGAATTAGGCAATGTTTTGCCGTTTTTCCACGTTTTTGTGAATTTTCAGTTTATTGTTATTAATTCATTAAATATACGATAAAAAAGATGCAAACACATAATTGATCAGAAAATAACCTTAAATACTTCATTTTCAATCATCTATTTGTTTCTCGTTAAAATACTGAGTAGGAGATTGAAAAGGGAAGAAGTTCTGTTTTTATTGCATATATCGACGTTTCAGCCGAATTAGAACGGTTTTACGTGTACATCTTCCATCTGTAATATAAACCGAAAATCAGGAACATTTTAGTTAATTTTAATGAAAACACATTGATTTATATCATTTGTATTAGAAGCAACATCTTTTTATGTCTTTTCTAGGGTCTAAAAAATACGAAACGTCGCTCTATGATTCGAAGTTAAAATCCTCATATTTGGTATAATAATGACTTTTTTCACGTTTTTCATGTAGTTTGATATTACGTAAATATATTCATTTTTACCAATATTTTGATACTATTTCATGTAGTATCGAGATATGTGATTTGGCCTTCTAATCTCAGATTTTCGCATAATATTGCATTTTAAGCAAGATTTCTTGCATTTTGTTCCGTACTAAAAATCATCGAATTCAGCAATATTTTGACGTTTATCATTCTCTTTTCCTTTATGTGATATAAACAAAATATCATCGAATTAGGCAATATTTTGCTGTTTTTCCACGTTTTTGTGAATTTTCAGTTTATTGCTAATAATTCATTAAATATACGATAAAAATGATGCAAACACATAATTGATTAGAAATTAAAGTTAAACACTTCATTTTCAATGAAATATTTGTTTCTCGTTAAAATACTGAGTAAGATATTGAAAAGGGGAGAAGTTCTGTTTTATTGCATATATCGACGTTTCAGCCGGATTAGAGCGGTTTTACGTGTACATATTCCATCGGTAATATGAACGGAAAATCAGGAACATTTTAGTTAATTCTAATAAAAACACATTGATTTTTATCATTTGTATTGGAAACAACATTGCCATATGTCTTTTCTTGGATCTAAATAATATGAAACCTCGCTCTATGATTTGAAGTTAAAATCCTCAAATATGGTAATATAGTGACTTTTTTCACGCTATTCATGTAGTGTGATTTTACGTAAATATATTCGGTTTTACCAATATATCGATACTACTTCATGTTTTCTCAGGATATGTGATTTGGCCTACAAATCTCAGAATTTCGCAAATTTTGCATTTTTAAGCAAGTTTTCTTGCATTTTGTTTTGTACTAAAAATCATCAAATTTAGCAATATTTTGACCTTTATCATCCACTTTTCCTTTATGTGATTTATACAAAATATCATGGAATTAGGCAATGTTTTGCCGTTTTTCCACGTTTTTGTGAATTTTCAGTTTATTGTTATTAATTCATTAAATATACGATAAAAAAGATGCAAACACATAATTGATCAGAAAATAACCTTAAATACTTCATTTCCAATCATCTATTTGTTTCTCGTTAAAATACTGAGTAGGAGATTGAAAAGGGAAGAAGTTCTGTTTTTATTGCATATATCGACGTTTCAGATGAATTAGAACGGTTTTACGTGTACATCTTCCATCTGTAATATAAACCGAAAATCAGGAACTTAGTTAATTTTATAGTTAATTAATAGTTAATTTTAATGAAAACACATTGATTTATATCATTTGTATTAGAAGCAACATCTTTTTATGTCTTTTAGAGGGTCTAAAAAATACGAAACGTCGCTCTATGATTCGAAGTTAAAATCCTCATATTTGGTATAATAATGATTTTTTTCACGTTTTTCATGTAGTTTGATATTACGTAAATATATTCATTTTTACCAATATTTCGATACTACTTCATGTAGTATCGAGATATGTGATTTGGCCTTCTAATCTCAGATTTTCGCATAATATTGCATTTTAAGCAAGATTTCTTGCATTTTGTTCCGTACTAAAAATCATCGAATTCAGCAATATTTTGACGTTTATCATTCTCTTTTCCTTTATGTGATATAAACAAAATATCATCGAATTAGGCAATATTTTGCTGTTTTTACACGTTTTTGTGAATTTTCAGTTTATTGCTAATAATTCATTAAATATACGATAAAAATGATGCAAACACATAATTGATTAGAAATTAACGTTAAACACTTCATTTTCAATGAACTATTTGTTTCTCGTTAAAATACTGAGTAATATATTGAAAAGGGGAGAAGTTCTGTTTTATTGCATATATCGACGTTTCAGCCGGATTAGAGCGGTTTTACGTGTACATCTTCCATCGGTAATATAAACGGAAAATCAGGAACATTTTAGTTAATTCTAATAAAAACACATTGATTTTTATCATTTGTATTGGAAACAACATTGCCATATGTCTTTTCTTGGACCTAAATAATATGAAACCTCGCTCTATGATTTGAAGTTAAAATCCTCAAATATAGTAATATAGTGACTTTTTTCACGCTATTCATGTAGTGTGATTTTACGTAAATATATTCGTTTTTACCAATATATCAATACTACTTCATGTTTTCTCACGATATGTGATTTGGCCTACAAATCTCAGAATTTCGCAAACTTTGCATTTTTAAGCAAGTTTTCTTGCATTTTGTTTTGTACTAAAAATCATCGAATTTAGCAATATTTTGACCTTTATCATCCACTTTTCCTTTATGTGATTTATACAAAATATCATCGAATTAGGCAATGTTTTGCCGTTTTTCCACGTTTTTGTGAATTTTCAGTTTATTGTTATTAATTCATTAAATATACGATAAAAAGATGCAAACACATAATTGATCAGAAAATAACCTTAAATACTTCATTTTCAATCATCTAATTGTTTCTCTTTAAAATACTGAGTAGGAGATTGAAAAGGGAAGAAGTTCTGTTTTTATTGCATATATCGACGTTTCAGCCGAATTAGAACGGTTTTACGTGTACATCTTCCATCTGTAATATAAACCGAAAATCAGGAACATTTTAGTTAATTTTAATGAAAACACATTGATTTATATCATTTGTATTAGAAGCAACATCTTTTTATGTCTTTTCTAGGGTCTAAAAAATACGAAACGTCGCTCTATGATTCGAAGTTAAAATCCTCATATTTGGTATAATAATGACTTTTTTCACGTTTTTCATGTAGTTTGATATTACGTAAATTTATTCATTTTTACCAATATTTCGATACTATTTCATGTAGTATCGAGATATGTGATTTGACCTTCTAATCTCAGATTTTCGCATAATATTGCATTTTAAGCAAGATTTCTTGCATTTTGTTCCGTACTAAAAATCATCGATTTCAGCAATATTTTGACGTTTATCATTCTCTTTTCCTTTATGTGATGTAAACAAAATATCATCGAATTAGGCAATATTTTGCTGTTTTCCACGTTTTTGTGAATTTTCAGTTTATTGCTATTAATTCATTAAATATACGATAAAAATGATGCAAACACATAATTGATTAGAAATTAACGTTAAACACTTCATTTTCAATGAACTATTTGTTTCTCGTTAAAATACTGAGTAATATATTGAAAAGGGGAGAAGTTCTGTTTTATTGCATATATCGACGTTTCAGCCGAATTAGAACGGTTTTACGTGTACATCTTCCATCTGTAATATAAACCGAAAATCAGGAACTTAGTTAATTTTATAGTTAATTAATAGTTAATTTTAATGAAAACACATTGATTTATATCATTTGTATTAGAAGCAACATCTTTTTATGTCTTTTAGAGGGTCTAAAAATACGAAACGTCGCTCTATGATTCGAAGTTAAAATCCTCATATTTGGTATAATAATGATTTTTTTCACGTTTTTCATGTAGTTTGATATTACGTAAATATATTAATTTTTACCAATATTTCGATACTACTTCATGTAGTATCGAGATATGTGATTTGGCCTTCTAATCTCAGATTTTCGCATAATATTGCATTTTAAGCAAGATTTCTTGCATTTTGTTCCGTACTAAAAATCATCGAATTCAGCAATATTTTGACGTTTATCATTCTCTTTTCCTTTATGTGATATAAACAAAATATCATCGAATTAGGCAATATTTTGCTGTTTTTCCACGTTTTTGTGAATTTTCAGTTTATTGCTAATAATTCATTAAATATACGATAAAAATGATGCAAACACATAATTGATTAGAAATTAAAGTTAAACACTTCATTTTCAATGAAATATTTGTTTCTCGTTAAAATACTGAGTAAGATATTGAAAAGGGGAGAAGTTCTGTTTTATTGCATATATCAACGTTTCAGCCGGATTAGAGCGGTTTTACGTGTACATATTCCATCGGTAATATAAACGGAAAATCAGGAACATTTTAGTTAATTCTAATAAAAACACATTGATTTTTATCATTTGTATTGGAAACAACATTGCCATATGTCTTTTCTTGGATCTAAATAATATGAAACCTCGCTCTATGATTTGAAGTTAAAATCCTCAAATATGGTAATATAGTGACTTTTTTCACGCTATTCATGTAGTGTGATTTTACGTAAATATATTCGGTTTTACCAATATATCGATACTACTTCATGTTTTCTCAGGATATGTGATTTGGCCTACAAATCTCAGAATTTCGCAAATTTTGCATTTTTAAGCAAGTTTTCTTGCATTTTGTTTTGTACTAAAAATCATCAAATTTAGCAATATTTTGACCTTTATCATCCACTTTTCCTTTATGTGATTTATACAAAATATCATGGAATTAGGCAATGTTTTGCCGTTTTTCCACGTTTTTGTGAATTTTCAGTTTATTGTTATTAATTCATTAAATATACGATAAAAAAGATGCAAACACATAATTGATCAGAAAATAACCTTAAATACTTCATTTCCAATCATCTATTTGTTTCTCGTTAAAATACTGAGTAGGAGATTGAAAAGGGAAGAAGTTCTGTTTTTATTGCATATATCGACGTTTCAGATGAATTAGAACGGTTTTACGTGTACATCTTCCATCTGTAATATAAACCGAAAATCAGGAACTTAGTTAATTTTATAGTTAATTAATAGTTAATTTTAATGAAAACACATTGATTTATATCATTTGTATTAGAAGCAACATCTTTTTATGTCTTTTAGAGGGTCTAAAAAATATGAAACGTCGCTCTATGATTCGAAGTTAAAATCCTCATATTTGGTATAATAATGATTTTTTTCACGTTTTTCATGTAGTTTGATATTACGTAAATATATTCATTTTTACCAATATTTCGATACTACTTCATGTAGTATCGAGATATGTGATTTGGCCTTCTAATCTCAGATTTTCGCATAATATTGCATTTTAAGCAAGATTTCTTGCATTTTGTTCCGTACTAAAAATCATCGAATTCAGCAATATTTTGACGTTTATCATTCTCTTTTCCTTTATGTGATATAAACAAAATATCATCGAATTAGGCAATATTTTGCTGTTTTTCCACGTTTTTGTGAATTTTCAGTTTATTGCTAATAATTCATTAAATATACGATAAAAATGATGCAAACACATAATTGATTAGAAATTAACGTTAAACACTTCATTTTCAATGAACTATTTGTTTCTCGTTAAAATACTGAGAAATATATTGAAAAGGGGAGAAGTTCTGTTTTATTGCATATATCGACGTTTCAGCCGGATTAGAGCGGTTTTACGTGTACATCTTCCATCGGTAATATAAACGGAAAATCAGGAACATTTTAGTTAATTCTAATAAAAACACATTGATTTTTATCATTTGTATTGGAAACAACATTGCCATATGTCTTTTCTTGGATCTAAATAATATGAAACCTCGCTCTATGATTTGAAGTTAAAATCCTCAAATATAGTAATATAGTGACTTTTTTCACGCTATTCATGTAGTGTGATTTTACGTAAATATATTCGTTTTTACCAATATATCGATACTACTTCATGTTTTCTCAGGATATGTGATTTGGCCTACAAATCTCAGAATTTCGCAAATTTTGCATTTTTAAGCAAGTTTTCTTGCATTTTGTTTTGTACTAAAAATCATCAAATTTAGCAATATTTTGACCTTTATCATCCACTTTTCCTTTATGTGATTTATACAAAATATCATCGAATTAGGCAATGTTTTGCCGTTTTTTCCACGTTTTTGTGAATTTTCAGTTTATTGTTATTAATTCATTAAATATACGATAAAAAAGATGCAAACACATAATTGATCAGAAAATAACCTTAAATACTTCATTTTCAATCATCTATTTGTTTCTCGTTAAAATACTGAGTAGGAGATTGAAAAGGGAAGAAGTTCTGTTTTTATTGCATATATCGACGTTTCAGCCGAATTAGAACGGTTTTACGTGTACATCTTCCATCTGTAATATAAACCGAAAATCAGGAACATTTTAGTTAATTTTAATGAAAACACATTGATTTATATCATTTGTATTAGAAGCAACATCTTTTTATGTCTTTTCTAGGGTCTAAAAAATACGAAACGTCGCTCTATGATTCGAAGTTAAAATCCTCATATTTGGTATAATAATGACTTTTTTCACGTTTTTCATGTAGTTTGATATTACGTAAATATATTCATTTTTACCAATATTTTGATACTATTTCATGTAGTATCGAGATATGTGATTTGGCCTTCTAATCTCAGATTTTCGCATAATATTGCATTTTAAGCAAGATTTCTTGCATTTTGTTCCGTACTAAAAATCATCGAATTCAGCAATATTTTGACGTTTATCATTCTCTTTTCCTTTATGTGATATAAACAAAATATCATCGAATTAGGCAATATTTTGCTGTTTTTCCACGTTTTTGTGAATTTTCAGTTTATTGCTAATAATTCATTAAATATACGATAAAAATGATGCAAACACATAATTGATTAGAAATTAAAGTTAAACACTTCATTTTCAATGAAATATTTGTTTCTCGTTAAAATACTGAGTAAGATATTGAAAAGGGGAGAAGTTCTGTTTTATTGCATATATCGACGTTTCAGCCGGATTAGAGCGGTTTTTACGTGTACATATTCCATCGGTAATATAAACGGAAAATCAGGAACATTTTAGTTAATTCTAATAAAAAACACATTGATTTTTATCATTTGTATTGGAAACAACATTGCCATATGTCTTTTCTTGGATCTAAATAATATGAAACCTCGCTCTATGATTTGAAGTTAAAATCCTCAAATATGGTAATATAGTGACTTTTTTCACGCTATTCATGTAGTGTGATTTTACGTAAATATATTCGGTTTTACCAATATATCGATACTACTTCATGTTTTCTCAGGATATGTGATTTGGCCTACAAATCTCAGAATTTCGCAAATTTTGCATTTTTAAGCAAGTTTTCTTGCATTTTGTTTTGTACTAAAAATCATCAAATTTAGCAATATTTTGACCTTTATCATCCACTTTTCCTTTATGTGATTTATACAAAATATCATGGAATTAGGCAATGTTTGCCGTTTTTCCACGTTTTTGTGAATTTTCAGTTTATTGTTATTAATTCATTAAATATACGATAAAAAAGATGCAAACACATAATTGATCAGAAAATAACCTTATATACTTCATTTCCAATCATCTATTTGTTTCTCGTTAAAATACTGAGTAGGAGATTGAAAAGGGAAGAAGTTCTGTTTTTATTGCATATATCGACGTTTCAGATGAATTAGAACGGTTTTACGTGTACATCTTCCATCTGTAATATAAACCGAAAATCAGGAACTTAGTTAATTTTATAGTTAATTAATAGTTAATTTTAATGAAAACACATTGATTTATATCATTTGTATTAGAAGCAACATCTTTTTATGTCTTTTAGAGGGTCTAAAAAATACGAAACGTCGCTCTATGATTCGAAGTTAAAATCCTCATATTTGGTATAATAATGATTTTTTTCACGTTTTTCATGTAGTTTGATATTACGTAAATATATTCATTTTTACCAATATTTCGATACTACTTCATGTAGTATCGAGATATGTGATTTGGCCTTCTAATCTCAGATTTTCGCATAATATTGCATTTTAAGCAAGATTTCTTGCATTTTGTTCCGTACTAAAAATCATCGAATTCAGCAATATTTTGACGTTTATCATTCTCTTTTCCTTTATGTGATATAAACAAAATATCATCGAATTAGGCAATATTTTGCTGTTTTTCCACGTTTTTGTGAATTTTCAGTTTATTGCTAATAATTCATTAAATATACGATAAAAATGATGCAAACACATAATTGATTAGAAAAGAACGTTAAACACTTCATTTTCAATGAACTATTTGTTTCTCGTTAAAATACTGAGTAATATATTGAAAAGGGGAGAAGTTCTGTTTTATTGCATATATCGACGTTTCAGCCGGATTAGAGCGGTTTTACGTGTACATCTTCCATCGGTAATATAAACGGAAAATCAGGAACATTTTAGTTAATTCTAATAAAAACACATTGATTTTTATCATTTGTATTGGAAACAACATTGCCATATGTCTTTTCTTGGATCTAAATAATATGAAACCTCGCTCTATGATTTGAAGTTAAAATCCTCAAATATAGTAATATAGTGACTTTTTTCACGCTATTCATGTAGTGTGATTTTACGTAAATATATTCGTTTTTACCAATATATCAATACTACTTCATGTTTCTCACGATATGTGATTTGGCCTTCAAATCTCAGAATTTCGCAAATTTTGCATTTTGTAAGCAAGTTTTCTTGCATTTTGTTTTGTACTAAAAATCATCAAATTTAGCAATATTTTGACCTTTATCATCCACTTTTCCTTTATGTGATTTATACAAAATATCATCGAATTAGGCAATGTTTTGCCGTTTTTCCACGTTTTTGTGAATTTTCAGTTTATTGTTATTAATTCATTAAATATACGATAAAAAGATGCAAACACATAATTGATCAGAAAATAACCTTAAATACTTCATTTTCAATCATCTATTTGTTTCTCGTTAAAATACTGAGTAGGAGATTGAAAAGGGAAGAAGTTCTGTTTTTATTGCATATATCGACGTTTCAACCGGATTAGAACGGTTTTACGTGTACATCTTCCATCTGTAATATAAACCGAAAATCAGGAACATTTTAGTTAATTTTAATGAAAACACATTGATTTATATCATTTGTATTAGAAGCAACATCTTTTTATGTCTTTTCTAGGGTCTAAAAAATACGAAACATCGCTCTATGATTCGAAGTTAAAATCCTCATATTTGGTATAATAATGACTTTTTTCACGTTTTTCATGTAGTTTCATATTACGTAAATATATTCATTTTTACCAATATTTTGATACTATTTCATGTAGTATCGAGATATGTGATTTGGCCTTCTAATCTCAGATTTTCGCATAATATTGCATTTTAAGCAAGATTTCTTGCATTTTGTTCCGTACTAAAAATCATCGAATTCAGCAATATTTTGACGTTTATCATTCTCTTTTCCTTTATGTGATATAAACAAAATATCATCGAATTAGGCAATATTTTGCTGTTTTTCCACGTTTTTGTGAATTTTCAGTTTATTGCTAATAATTCATTAATATATGATAAAAATGATGCAAACACATAATTGATTAGAAATTAAAGTTAAACACTTATTTTCAATGAACTATTTGTTTCTCGTTAAAATACTGAGTAAGATATTGAAAAGGGGAGAAGTTCTGTTTTATTGCATATATCGACGTTTCAGCCGGATTAGAGCGGTTTTACGTGTACATCTTCCATCGGTAATATAAACGGAAAATCAGGAACATTTTAGTTAATTCTAATAAAAACACATTGATTTTTATCATTTGTATTGGAAACAACATTGCCATATGTCTTTTCTTGGATCTAAATAATATGAAACCTCGCTCTATGATTTGAAGTTAAAATCCTCAAATATGGTAATATAGTGACTTTTTTCACGCTATTCATGTAGTGTGATTTTACGTAAATATATTCGGTTTTACCAATATATCGATACTACTTCATGTTTTCTCAGGATATGTGATTTGGCCTACAAATCTCAGAATTTCGCAAACTTTGCATTTTTAAGCAAGTTTTCTTGCATTTTGTTTTGTACTAAAAATCATCGAATTTAGCAATATTTTGACCTTTATCATCCACTTTTCCTTTATGTGATTTATACAAAATATCATCGAATTAGGCAATGTTTGCCGTTTTTTCCACGTTTTTGTGAATTTTCAGTTTATTGTTATTAATTCATTAAATATACGATAAAAAAGATGCAAACACATAATTGATCAGAAAATAACCTTAAATACTTCATTTTCAATCATCTAATTGTTTCTCTTTAAAATACTGAGTAGGAGATTGAAAAGGGAAGAAGTTCTGTTTTTATTGCATATATCGACGTTTCAGCCGAATTAGAACGGTTTTACGTGTACATCTTCCATCTGTAATATAAACCGAAAATCAGGAACATTTTAGTTAATTTTAATGAAAACACATTGATTTATATCATTTGTATTAGAAGCAACATCTTTTTATGTCTTTTAGAGGGTCTAAAAAATACGAAACGTCGCTCTATGATTCGAAGTTAAAATCCTCATATTTGGTATAATAATGATTTTTTCACGTTTTTCATGTAGTTTGATATTACGTAAATATATTAATTTTTACCAATATTTCGATACTACTTCATGTAGTATCGAGATATGTGATTTGGCTTCTAATCTCAGATTTTCGCATAATATTGCATTTTAAGCAAGATTTCTTGCATTTTGTTCCGTACTAAAAATCATCGAATTCAGCAATATTTTGACGTTTATCATTCTCTTTTCCTTTATGTGATATAAACAAAATATCATCGAATTAGGCAATATTTTGCTGTTTTTCCACGTTTTTGTGAATTTTCAGTTTATTGCTAATAATTCATTAAATATACGATAAAAATGATGCAAACACATAATTGATTAGAAATTAAAGTTAAACACTTCATTTTAAATGAAATATTTGTTTCTCGTTAAAATACTGAGTAAGATATTGAAAAGGGGAGAAGTTCTGTTTTATTGCATATATCGACGTTTCAGCCGGATTAGAGCGGTTTTACGTGTACATATTCCATCGGTAATATAAACGGAAAATCAGGAACATTTTAGTTAATTCTAATAAAAACACATTGATTTTTATCATTTGTATTGGAAACAACATTGCCATATGTCTTTTCTTGGATCTAAATAATATGAAACCTCGCTCTATGATTTGAAGTTAAAATCCTCAAATATGGTAATATAGTGACTTTTTTCACGCTATTCATGTAGTGTGATTTTACGTAAATATATTCGTTTTACCAATATATCGATACTACTTCATGTTTTCTCAGGATATGTGATTTGGCCTACAAATCTCAGAATTTCGCAAATTTTGCATTTTTAAGCAAGTTTTCTTGCATTTTGTTTTGTACTAAAAATCATCAAATTTAGCAATATTTTGACCTTTATCATCCACTTTTCCTTTATGTGATTTATACAAAATATCATGGAATTAGGCAATGTTTTGCCGTTTTTCCACGTTTTTTGTGAATTTCAGTTTATTGTTATTAATTCATTAAATATACGATAAAAAAGATGCAAACACATAATTGATCAGAAAATAACCTTAAATACTTCATTTCCAATCATCTATTTGTTTCTCGTTAAAATACTGAGTAGGAGATTGAAAAGGGAAGAAGTTCTGTTTTTATTGCATATATCGACGTTTCAGATGAATTAGAACGGTTTTACGTGTACATCTCCATCTGTAATATAAACCGAAAATCAGGAACTTAGTTAATTTTATAGTTAATTAATAGTTAATTTTAATGAAAACACATTGATTTATATCATTTGTATTAGAAGCAACATCTTTTTATGTCTTTTAGAGGGTCTAAAAAATATGAAACGTCGCTCTATGATTCGAAGTTAAAATCCTCATATTTGGTATAATAATGATTTTTTTCACGTTTTTCATGTAGGTTTGATATTACGTAAATATATTCATTTTTACCAATATTTCGATACTACTTCATGTAGTATCGAGATATGTGATTTGGCCTTCTAATCTCAGATTTTCGCATAATATTGCATTTTAAGCAAGATTTCTTGCATTTTGTTCCGTACTAAAAATCATCGAATTCAGCAATATTTTGACGTTTATCATTCTCTTTTCCTTTATGTGATATAAACAAAATATCATCGAATTAGGCAATATTTTGCTGTTTTTCCACGTTTTTGTGAATTTTCAGTTTATTGCTAATAATTCATTAAATATACGATAAAAATGATGCAAACACATAATTGATTAGAAATTAAGGTTAAACACTTCATTTTCAATGAACTATTTGTTTCTCGTTAAAATACTGAGAAATATATTGAAAAGGGGAGAAGTTCTGTTTTATTGCATATATCGACGTTTCAGCCGGATTAGAGCGGTTTTACGTGTACATCTTCCATCGGTAATATAAACGGAAAATCAGGAACATTTTAGTTAATTCTAATAAAAACACATTGATTTTTATCATTTGTATTGGAAACAACATTGCCATATGTCTTTCTTGGATCTAAATAATATGAAACCTCGCTCTATGATTTGAAGTTAAAATCCTCAAATATAGTAATATAGTGACTTTTTTCACGCTATTCATGTAGTGTGATTTTACGTAAATATATTCGTTTTTACCAATATATCGATACTACTTCATGTTTTCCTCAGGATATGTGATTTGGCCTACAAATCTCAGAATTTCGCAAATTTTGCATTTTTAAGCAAGTTTTCTTGCATTTTGTTTTGTACTAAAAATCATCAAATTTAGCAATATTTTGACCTTTATCATCCACTTTTCCTTTATGTGATTTATACAAAATATCATCGAATTAGGCAATGTTTTGCCGTTTTTCCACGTTTTTGTGAATTTTCAGTTTATTGTTATTAATTCATTAAATATACGATAAAAAAGATGCAAACACATAATTGATCAGAAAATAACCTTAAATACTTCATTTTCAATCATCTATTTGTTTCTCGTTAAAATACTGAGTAGGAGATTGAAAAGGGAAGAAGTTCTGTTTTTATTGCATATATCGACGTTTCAGCCGAATTAGAACGGTTTTACGTGTATATCTTCCATCTGTAATATAAACCGAAAATCAGGAACATTTTAGTTAATTTTAATGAAAACACATTGATTTATATCATTTGTATTAGAAGCAACATCTTTTTATGTCTTTTCTAGGGTCTAAAAAATACGAAACGTCGCTCTATGATTCGAAGTTAAAATCATCATATTTGGTATAATAATGACTTTTTTCACGTTTTTCATGTAGTTTGATATTACGTAAATATATTCATTTTTACCAATATTTTGATACTATTTCATGTAGTATCGAGATATGTGATTTGGCCTTCTAATCTCAGATTTTCGCATAATATTGCATTTTAAGCAAGATTTCTTGCATTTTGTTCCGTACTAAAAATCATCGAATTCAGCAATATTTTGACGTTTATCATTCTCTTTTCCTTTATGTGATATAAACAAAATATCATCGAATTAGGCAATATTTTGCTGTTTTTCCACGTTTTTGTGAATTTTCAGTTTATTGCTAATAATTCATTAAATATACGATAAAAATGATGCAAACACATAATTGATTAGAAATTAAAGTTAAACACTTCATTTTCAATGAAATATTGTTTCTCGTTAAAATACTGAGTAAGATATTGAAAAGGGGAGAAGTTCTGTTTTATTGCATATATCGACGTTTCAGCCGGATTAGAGCGGTTTTACGTGTACATATTCCATCGGTAATATAAACGGAAAATCAGGAACATTTTAGTTAATTCTAATAAAAACACATTGATTTTTATCATTTGTATTGGAAACAACATTGCCATATGTCTTTTCTTGGATCTAAATAATATGAAACCTCGCTCTATGATTTGAAGTTAAAATCCTCAAATATGGTAATATAGTGACTTTTTTTCACGCTATTCATGTAGTGTGATTTTACGTAAATATATTCGGTTTTACCAATATATCGATACTACTTCATGTTTTCTCAGGATATTTGATTTGGCCTACAAATCTCAGAATTTCGCAAATTTTGCATTTTTAAGCAAGTTTTCTTGCATTTTGTTTTGTACTAAAAATCATCAAATTTAGCAATATTTTGACCTTTATCATCCACTTTTCCTTTAATGTGATTTATACAAAATATCATCGAATTAAGGCAATGTTTTGCCGTTTTTTCCACGTTTTTGTGAATTTTCAGTTTTATTGTTATTAATTCATTAAATATACGATAAAAAGATGCAAACACATAATTGATCAGAAAATAACCTTACATACTTCATTTTCCAATCATCTATTTGTTTCTCGTTAAAATACTGAGTAGGAGATTGAAAAGGGAAGAAGTTCTGTTTTTATTGCATATATCGACGTTTCAGATGAATTAGAACGGTTTTTACGTGTACATCTTCCATCTGTAATATAAACCGAAAATCAGGAACTTAGTTAATTTTATAGTTAATTATAGTTAATTTTAATGAAAACACATTGATTTATATCATTTGTATTAGAAGCAACATCTTTTTATGTCTTTTAGAGGGTCTAAAATAATACGAAACGTCGCTCTATGATTCGAAGTTAAAATCCTCATATTTGGTATAATAATGACTTTTTTTCACGTTTTTCATGTAGTTTGATATTACGTAAATATATTCATTTTTACCAATATTTCGATACTACTTCATGTAGTATCGAGATATGTGATTTGGCCTTCTAATCTCAGATTTTCGCATAATATTGCATTTTAAGCAAGATTTCTTGCATTTTGTTCCGTACTAAAAATCATCGAATTCAGCAATATTTTGACGTTTATCATTCTCTTTTCCTTTATGTGATATAAACAAAATATCATCGAATTAGGCAATATTTTGCTGTTTTTCCACGTTTTTGTGAATTTTCAGTTTATTGCTAATAATTCATTAAATATACGATAAAAATGATGCAAACACATACTTGATTAGAAAATAACGTTAAACACTTCATTTTCAATGAACTATTTGTTTCTCGTTAAAATACTGAGTAATATATTGAAAAGGGAGAAGTTCTGTTTTATTGCATATATCGACGTTTCAAGCCGGATTAGAGCGGTTTTACGTGTACATCTTCCATCGGTAATATAAAACGGAAAATCAGGAACATTTTAGTTAATTCTAATAAAAACACATTGATTTTTATCATTTGTATTGGAAACAACATTGCCATATGTCTTTTCTTGGATCTAAATAATATGAAACCTCGCTCTATGATTTGAAGTTAAAATCCTCAAATATAGTAATATAGTGACTTTTTTCACGCTATTCATGTAGTGTGATTTTACGTAAATATATTCGTTTTTACCAATATATCGATACTACTTCATGTTTTCTCACGATATGTGATTGGCCTATCAAATCTCAGAATTTCGCAAATTTTGCATTTGTAAGCAAGTTTTCTTGCATTTTGTTTTGTACTAAAAATCATCAAATTTAGCAATATTTTGACCTTTATCATCCACTTTTCCTTTATGTGATTTATACAAAATATCATCGAATTAGGCAATGTTTTGCCGTTTTTCCACGTTTTTGTGAATTTTCAGTTTATTGTTATTAATTCATTAAATATACGATAAAAAAGATGCAAACACATAATTGATCAGAAAATAACCTTAAATACTTCATTTTCAATCATCTATTTGTTTCTCGTTAAAATACTGAGTAGGAGATTGAAAAGGGAAGAAGTTCTGTTTTTATTGCATATATCGACGTTTCAACCGGATTAGAACGGTTTTACGTGTACATCTTCCATCTGTAATATAAACCGAAAATCAGGAACATTTTAGTTAATTTTAATGAAAACACATTGATTTATATCATTTGTATTAGAAGCAACATCTTTTTATGTCTTTTTCTAGGGTCTAAAAAATACGAAACATCGCTCTATGATTCGAAGTTAAAATCC